>NC_062274.1:41003115-41303549 GCF_916048215.2 Malus sylvestris
ATATATATATATATATATATGCATGGTGATGGGTTATACATATAAACGGACTCACGAAGTAAAAGCTGCATCCTGCTAGCCGACTGCCTTCTTCTTCCCGTCTGCAGCACTGGTCATCCCCTCCTCAACGCTTTGCACACCTTAAGCTCCAGCACCGAGACTCCCCTTGTCAAGCTCACTTCTGCAGCCTCAGACCACCGTCTCTGTCCATCAATGCGAAGCCAACCCGAACCCGTCGTTCGCCGTCAGGATCCTCTCTGCTGCATTTCCTTCCAGCACCGAGCTCAGTAGCAGCAAACGAGGATCCTCCAGGAACAATAGGCGCACTGTTAGTAGCATGAGCAACAGAGGATGCTACATAAGAAAGCCCAGTCGACGAAGATGTAGAGCTGAAAGAGGTAGCAAATACAGAGACTTACCAGCTAGCAGACGCGGGGAACGCAGGAAGCAGTGCACGCAGTCGTGATCGCAGCCAGGTAGTAGCTGTGTGGTGAATGTGCAGTGCCCTATGTGTGTATGTGTGTGCGTATGCCTATGTATATATATACAACGATCTCAACGGTTGCAAAAGAAACGGATCCGCATGCGATGCAGTGACTGTGTAAACAGCAATCCGCATGCAGTGAAGAATGCAGTACAATAGCTGTCACAAACAATGACCCGCGTGAAGAGAGGAGTGCAGAGAATAATGCAGTACAGTAGCTGTGCAAACAGTGATCTGCGTGAAGAGAGGAGTGCAGAGAATAATGCAGTACGGTGACTGTCGCAAACAGTGATCCGCGTGAAGAGATGAACGCAGAGAAGAATGTAGTATAGTAGCTGTTCAAACAGTGATCCGTGTGCAGAGAAGAACACATGAAAAAAAAAAAAAAAAAAAAAAAAAAAAAAAAATGGTGCAGTGACTGTGCAAATAAAAATGGTACAGAGAAGAATACGATGCAGCAAGGAAGACCCGTGCTCTCCACTTCGCTTCCCCTTTGAAGAATCATGTTCCTAGTTTCTTAAATATACATAATAATAAAAAAAAAATGATGAAAGGTGTTTGGTGCGCAACATCCATCAAAACATATGTATACAAATAGTGAAATCTTGGTGTATGGCACTACTCCAAAAAAAAAAAAAAAAAAAAAAAAAAAAAAAAAAAAAAAAAAAATTGAAGGAAAGGTGGTGGCGACAAAATCATTGAAAGATGGAAAAATGGGAAGAATGGTGCATCAGGCACCATCTAAAAGAAAGGTTATGGGATGACGCACAACATCATTTAAAAAAAATTAAATTAAATTAAATTAAAAAAAAAATAAAAATAAATAAAAATAAAAATAAAAATAAAAATAAAAAAATAAAAAAAAAATAAAAAAAAAAAAAAAAAGAAGAAGAGAGAAGTAACATACCTTAGTTAGATGTACGTTTTATTTGCGTTTCAACACAACACACGGAATAAAATAAGGCATGTCCATTAATATCTCCGAGAAATTACAAAAAAAAAAAAAAAAAAAAAAAAAAAAAAAAAAAAAGAAAGAGAAAGAAAGTAGAAAAAGCCTTCACGAATGTCACTTGTGTGAAGCCTCAGTACTTGGAGCCTTGGTACTCGGTGGAACCCTAAAGGAGGGAGGCACTGAAGATAGCTTATTCGGAGCCTCAATACTTGGTCGAATTCCAGATGACGAAGGCAAAAAGTGCCTCCGGAATACATCCACAAACTTCATATGGTCACTTTGAATTCGACCTTCGGAGTCCGTCAGCTGATCAAGCTTCCTCTTCATGCTCGTCGAATAACTATTTGCAAGCACATGCAACTCTCTATTCTCACGCTTGAGCTGCCTAATCTCTTGACTAAGAGCCGCCACCTCGGCTGTCAATGATTCAACCTGGCGAGTTCGAGCAAGTAAGCGTTGGCCCATGTTGGAAACAGAGTTCGCACACTGGACACTGAGAGCCTGGGACTCTTGAACAGCTAACTCATCGGACCGTCGTGAAAGTATCCTATTATCTTTAGGAGTGATGAGGTTTCTAGCTACAACCGTAGCCGTGGTTGCATCCCTCATCACAGAGTCCTCAACTGTAAGAGGGCCATTAGAAGAAAAAAAAGACGGGCGCCATACATTACCCTGACGCGGTGCACCTGTGTCACTGCTAAGACTCAAATCTAAGCAAATGTTAAACGGGGAAGTCATTTTCAAAAAAAAAATACTAGAAGAAAAAGGTTGGATGAAGTAAAAAGTAGCAGAGATGATTTTTCACGGGCAGGCAATCTTCAAATTGTGCATGTCGAACACAATTGACACTCCTTTAAAAGGAGAGGCAGCACAAACCATTCGTTCATAAATTGAAGAGGCACCACTCTCCGAATTTCAAAACCCGGATTTTCCTGCGAAAAGTCCGTCGACGCTTTTCAGACACAATCTCAGCTTTCGGCTATCACGTGCAACTTTATCAGATATCACTGACAAAGCTGAAAACGCGTGAGGTCCATTATGCCAACTACCGCACTTCTGCCGACAAGCGTGGGTGACAAGGCCACGCTCACCCTGCCACTTGATGTTGAGAGCTCACCATATAATTCGACCTCCATCCTATAGCAAGACACACATCCAGCCTGACTTTTCTTCCTTGCCGAAGACATCTGCAACCAAAACTCAGTTTTCTTCCTCCCTGAAAACACATCCAGCCTGACCTTTCTTCCTCGCCGAAGGCATCTGCAACCAAAACTCGGTTTTCTTCCTCCCTGGAAGCGCCTCGTCAACCAAGCCACACTAGAGCAAAGGTATCTCATATCACTGGGGTTGAGAGCAAGAGTATCTCATAGCATGCTTTCTCCCTATCCTTTTCTTTGTCCTCCCTCTTCACCGCGAAGACAAGGATAAAGAAAGCAATATGTCGGAACCTCCACTCAAGCTCCTGGTATGGAACCGACTGCTTGGAACCTTCCCTGATTGCTCACCTAGCCGTGCTCTCGAATACTCATCTTCAACATCTTCTGCTTCCTCTTCGTCTACCACGTCTGCCTGGAAAACAGATGATGCAGGTGAAGATGATGCAGATGAAGATGATGCATCGAAGCATATGGAGACAAGCGCGACGAATGCATGTGTTGATCGTCCACTACTTCTTCAAAAGCAAAAGTATCTCATATCACTGGGGTCGAAAGCAAAGGTATCTCATATCATGCTTTCCCCCCATCATTTCCCACGCCCTTGCTCTTGCCTGCAGAACAAGGAGAAGGGAAGCAATCAGTCGGAACCTGAAATTAAACGTCCGATCAAGAACTGATTGCCTGCAACCTTTGCCTGGTTACCTACTTGGCGTTGCTCTCGAGTGCTCATCTTCAACTGCTGATATGTCTCGAATTCCCTCAGCAAATGCTTCAGGAGTGTGGATCTGTTGACATCGGCTCTTTGCACTGAAGCTGCCAAGCGTGAGTGAGTCGCTGAGAGGTGGTGCTCCGAAGAACCATTTAAAGGCAAATAGGTTGCACACAACTTCAGCTATGCAAGGGAAACAAGTAGAGAAGAATGCAACATAACAAGCTGGAACAAATCATGAAGCACGAAGCCCTTCCCTGCATAGCTGCATAATCCAGACGGACGAGTTCAAGTAAAGATCCAAACTGGACACCGTTGCTCTAACCAAAAGGCTCGAGAAGCTTTAACAACCTTTCGTTGGCACCGTCACCAAAGAGCAAAGTCTCGATAATCCTTAAAGATCAAGTCACCAACTGGAGGAAGAGCCCATCAATCTTGAAGATCATACTGTTGACCAAACTGCTCAGGGTTCATATGAAAAGGCTGCGAACTTCCTTGATCTTTCAAAGCATGCATGTCCTGGAACTGCTCGTGGTCACGTTTAAGTTCGAGATCAAGCTTTAACAACCCTGACTCAAGATCAAGTGTCCACCACCCTTGAGTCAAATCCAGTTCAAAATGAAGTATGTGGAAAGTCCTTTGGAGGAAACCAGAAAACTCCTTCAGCCTAGTTCAAGATCAAAGCTGTGGAAAGTCAACAAGCACAACAAAATACGTGTCGATTCATCCATCATCAAAGCCAAGGATCGTCTTCTACACGAAGCTCCTTGTAGTCCAATTTTATCCAAGATCAAGCCTCAACGGCCCTTGAAGAAACTTCAAACAAAATTCAAGAACAAGCCTTAACGGCACTTGAAGAAACTCCCAGACCGGTTCAAGATCAAGCCTCAGCGGCCCTTGGATCGACAACTGCATTAAGGGACTTCAAAACGCATCTTCTACATGTAACAAGCACATGTATACAACGCGTCTTGAAGTGGGGGCATTTGTAGACATTGAAATTTTGGTGGCATAAATGTTAGCGCTTGCATTAAGATTACATTTGTAAACATTGAAATTTTAGTGAAATAAATGTTGACCATTGTGTTAAAACTACAACCTTCATCCAAATTCACCTACAACCCCCACCCAAATTCACCTACAACAACCCATCCAAATTCACCTACAACCTCCACCCAAATTCACCTACAACAACCAATCCAAATTCACCTACAACCTCCACCCAAATTCACCTACAACAATCCATCCAAATTCACCTACAACCTCAACCCAAATTCACCTACAACAATCCACCAATTCACCTACAACATACACCAAAACAAATGGATGGTGGTGGTTCATTCTCAAGGCCTATAAATAGGCTCCTCCATCAAAGAATCAAGGGAGGATTTTAGATACACTTTCTCTACTCCCAAATTGGAAGAGAAATCACACCACACCAAAGCCTTGAAGCCTCGAAACTCTGAAGCTCTCAAGTAAATCCCGAAGGATCAAGAAAGCCCTATCTGTTCTTCGTGAAATCCTCCTTCAAGATCAAGCTCCAACGCCCCTTGAAGAACTTCCACCCATTCAAGATCAAGCCCCGACGGCCCTTGAAGAAGGTGTTCATCATTCATCAACTGTTCGTCCAAGATCAAGCCTCGACGGCCCTTGGATCAACAACACTACATCTACACGTTTCAAAGATAGAATCAGAGGATAAATTTGTAGAAGAGATTGTAACCCCTAAATCATTAATACAAATATTATTTTGGACACGTGTTCTTGTCTCTTTCGTTTCAGGAATTTCCGTGTTTACAGTGCCATTATCAGTTCTGATCGTTTTTGGTATGCCGAATTTGGTCACAATATGTTCCTCCATAAAATCGCAAACCTCTTTGGATGTTAATTCAGCGTATGATTTTGCTTCGACCCATTTAGTGAAATAATCAGTTGCCACGAGTATCCATGCATGTTTCGCTGCTTCAGAAGATGGCGTAATTTTACCGATCACGTCCATTGCCCATCCTTTGAACGGCCAAGGTTTGGTGATCGAATAAAGTAATTCGGTAGGGGCTCCTTGGATGGGTCCATGAATTTGACACTGGATACATCCTCGTGCATACTCGATGCAATCTTTCAATATGCTTGGCTAGAAGTAACCGTGTCGGCGAAGTAGCCAACACATCTTGCATCCTGATTGATGGGCTCCGCAAATTCCTTCGTGTATCTCTGTGATTGCTTTGGCAGCTTCTTGCGGGCCGAGGCATAACAGCAATAAACCGTCCTCGCCCTTTCGATACAACTCATTTTGGTACGAGACGTAGTTTGTGGCATGGACCCTTGTCTTTCGGTCGTGTTTGTCTCTAGGATTATCAAGGTATTGCATAATTGGCATTCTCCAGTCGTTTGGTAGCGTCTTGACCGCGCAAACATCTACAGGATCCTCATGTTCCAACAACGAATGTAAGGACATTACTCGTGTACGGATGACTTGGTTGCGCTGGAGGACTTGTTAATTAACTAAAGAGGGATACGATTACCGTAAAATGGGTATCATTCGGCCAAACTCACCCCCCAAGAGTTGTGCTCCGAAGACTATTTGAGCAAGTTCATCTGCGACGATGTTCCGAACATGGGAAATATGATTGAACATGATACTGTCGAATGACTCGGCCAAGTAACTTGCAACCATGTGATAGGGCGCCATAGTGTAACTCATGCACCTAAAAGTTCCATTGAGTTCGTTAATCACAAGCTCCGAATCACCGAAGATGAGGACACGAGCGGCGCGCAAATCATGAAGCATGCTAAGGTCGATAACAAGGGTTTCGTATTCGGCCTGATTGTTGGTACAATCGAAATCCAACTTGAGGGAAAAGAACCAACGGTGTTGGTGTGGAGATTGAAGTATGATCCCCACGTCGACCGATGTCGACGTACTAGAACCATCAAAATACATCATCCAATAATTGTCACGTGCTCCCACCATTCCGATTTCAACGTCGTTACCCCCAAACCCATATGGAGAGGGTTGTTGGGCTAAGAAATCAGCAGACGCTTGTCCTTTGACTGCTTTTTGTGGGACGTACTATAGACTAAACTCAGATAGTGCCAGTGTCCATTTCCCGATTCAGCCTTTAACTATTGGCCGAGTAAGCCTATATCGAATGACATCTGTCTGGGCGATGACCTGAGTAACGGATGGGAGCATATAGTGCCGGAGTTTTGATGCGACGAAGAACAAAGCCAAGCAAAGCTTCTCGACGGGTGAATAATTGATCTTTGGAGTATTGAGGTTTCGGTTGAGATAGAAAATAGCTTGTTATCGCCCAGTATCAATATCTTGTGCGAGGAGGCAACCGATGGATTCTTCGACCGCTGAAATGTAAAGCTTAAGGGGTTTATCACTTCGAGGTGGTACGAGGATGGGTGGAGCTGCAAGAGCAATCTTGATTTGCGTGAAAGCCGCTTGATGTTCTTCACGCTATTCAAACTTATCTAAGTCGTTAAGTTTCAAAAGCGTAGAGAATGCCGTTATTTTTCCAGCGAAATTAGCTATGAAGCGGCGAAGAAAATTTATTTTCTCGAGCAAAGACTGGAGTTGTTTTTTGGTCGTCGGGGGTGGGGCGTCAATAATCGCACGAAAACCTAAGAAATTACCGGTCGACACACCAAAGGCGCATTTGGTCAGGTTTATTTTAAGGTTATGTCGACGCATGCGAAGGAAAACTTACCGAAGATCATCAATATGCGTTCAGTAACTTTTCGATTTGACCATGACGTCATCAATATACATCTATGGTTGTGCCGATCAGGTTATGAAAAATAGTGTTCATCACGCGTTGATATGTGGCACCAGCATTTTTGAGATCGAATGGCATGACTACCCACTCGTAGGTTCCAAGTGCCCCTGGGCAGCGGAAAATAGTTTTATGAACATCGGCCTTGGCAATAAATATCTGGTTATAACCAGCATGTCCATCCATGAATGACAACATGTGATGATTAGCCGCGGCTCTGATTAGCAAATCTGAAATTGGCATGGGATATGCATCATTGGGTGTTGCCAGATTCAAATTTCAAAAATCAATGCAAATGAGTAGGGCCCTATTTTTCTTTAGCACTAGTACGATATTCGCCAACCATTTGACGTATCTAGCAGTTCGGATAACCCATCATTTAAAAGTTGAACAATTTCATCTTTTATGCCGAGCTGCACTTCGATTAAGAATCGTCGATGAGGTTGTCAAAAATGCTTGCAACTAGGTTTGATACGTAATTCATGCTCGACAAGGGTTCGGTCAAGGCCAAGCATCGCATGATAGCTCCAAGCAAAACAGTCTTTAAACTCGCCGAGTAAGTTACAAAGTTCAGATCTGATAGAACGGGGCAACAAAGCACTAATAAATAGTGGCCGAGGGTCATCAACCGTCCCAACATTTATTTCCTCCAACGGATCTTTGACTTGAGGCCGACTATCTTCGAGTTCGACCGGGGCGGCTTGAACTTTGTCAAGAGATAAAACATGACCATTGTCTCCTTCTACGAGGAACTCTACTAGGTTAACACCCGAATTCGGCTGTTTAGAAATCGTATACCAATGAGCCAGCAATCGTTCCATGGTCGATGAAACTGCGGCTCGACATTTGGTCTGACTGGTGTCAGACATCGGGATCGGAAATGAAGCTAGCCAATCTGAGTCTCGCCGAATCCTGATGAACAGTTTCGGTGCCAACCTCGATAACTTTCTGAACAGATATCTGAGTCGGTCTCCCTTCCTCATTGAAACCTTGTAAAGTGATGTAGCCGACGTGGTCATCATAATATCGTGCTTGGATCATGTTAGCTTCGAAGGGCTGAGCATCGACCGGATGAACAACAACCGATTTGCCGTCCCAAAAGATGAGAACTTGATACAATTATGAGGGAATACAACTTGTTTGATGAATCCAATCTTGATCAAGCAGTGCATTATACTCGGTCTTAGAGTCGACGATGAAAAATGAGGTCATGTGATTACGACCGGCGATGTTCACTTCTAGTGGAAGCACCCCTTTGGTTTGGGATTTGTCCCCGACAAAACTGCTCATGGTGATCCCTGATGGAATAAATTCATTGTTAGAGCGACGTAAAGCCTTCATGATGGTTATAGGCATGATATTAACAGTTGCTCCACATTCAACAAAAATTTTGGAGACTGGGTATCATTCGATATGAGCTGTTACATACAACGACTTTAGATGATGGAGATTGGTCGACGATGATCGAGGAAATAATTTGGCCATAGCTGTCTTAAGGTTGTCATCTTTCGTTGTTGACTCAACTTCGGCAACAGTTACAAAGTCAACGTGAATAGCTTCCTCAGTAACTACATCGCCATCCAGGAAATTCGGTTGGTATGTGCTCGGTTGAAAGTCGGCCGGTAAAACATAAACCATACTGATTTCCATGTTATCAAGGATCGAAGGACCCATCGGGTTACGATCTTCTTCTTCGGGCTCCTCTTCTTCCTAGCCACCTTCTATGGAACCTCCTTCTGTTGGATTTGTATTGAGCGTATCTTTTTTTCCTATTTCGATGGTATGTTCTTGTGATGTTTCTTCGGAAGCCTTCTCGTTATGTTTATTGGCCTTAAGTTCGCCTGGAATCGGAATTGAGCCTGAGACTCGTGGCGGGATATGAGCTTGCTCCTGGTACACGATGTGGGCATCCCTGATGTCAAGATAGGCATCCAATTGTGCGACACGTTCCATTTCATCGACCGTAAGGCCGAAGAGAGAAACGGCCAAAAAAACTTCGAAGTGGTGTCGTAAATACTGAAGGTCATCGAACAAGAAGGGAAGGTCTATCGCGTCGATATCAGTGTATGGGTCACCTTCAAAGCCGAGGACTCGAGCTTCTCGTATGTACTGGAACCTAGCTTTCAACCCTGGATCTGAGGTCTTTTGAATAATTCGTTCAACATCTGGACAAGTTAGAACGCGATCAATTGTATCTTGACATGCTTTCGGCAAACGGTATAAATCGTTAGCGGAATGCTTTTTATGGAACTCTCACATGTATTCCAAGGTCTCCCCGAGGAATGGGGGATGTAAATTCTGTCGAATTGTGATTAAAGGTTCCTGTGGGGTTAGCGAGGAAAGTTTGCTTTCAGCTTCCTCCCTGAAGTGCTCAAGGTGTGCCTTCATTTCCCCGAGCCGAAGAAGAAGTTTGATCCACTTGTCGGTCTCCTCAAATGTAGTTTCAAAATCATGATTGATCGGTTGTCTTCCTTGAACCAACTCTGTCATAATGGTTGGGGATGGTCATTCATCATCGTTGCCAATTTTTTCTTTCGGTCGCCACTTAGAGACCGAAGTTTCATGGGCTGCTCGTTGGTAGGCCGTGTAGTCTATTTTTTGGTGCCAACGCTTCTGGGATTTGGATAGTGCAGTGTATACATCTTTAGAAGAGTGATAAGTATACCAACGCTGATCTCGAGGTTCGGGAGGTTTGAAAGTTTTCTGGCTCGGCGAAGAACCCGAGTTGCTAGAATTACGTGCGTAATAGTCCTCGTTATAAAACGGTGCATCGAAGTTGAGGCACCGTCTGACTGAAGGTTTCTTTTCAAACTATGCTTTAGGGCCGAGCCTATCAAAAACCCTTTGATGTTGACCTGCGTCGAGCACCTTTTGATGTGTTGCGGCCATAGGTTGCTGTATCAGAGCCTGAGATAGCTTTTCCTTTGGCTCGGCGTTGACATTTGTTTTACATTGTCTGCATAAAACCGTCGACCCATCATTTTCATCGGTGTTGGAGTCTGTCATGTGCTTGACAATAACTGATCCCGAAAGAGCTGTTGGTGGCTTGTTTGAACAAAAATCAATATTGAACTGTGGCCGAGAATTCTACTTCAGAATGAGTTGCATTGTAACGAACTCGACTTTCCTTTTTCCTTTGTCCCTAAGTAGGCAACCATCTACCATATTTACTGTTGCCGTGGGAAATGGATTGGTATCAACACCCATTTTCTTTTTCGGAAATCTGAGTTTGCCGTTATCAATCCAGCTTTGGACGACGTCTTGAAACACGACACAGTTATTTGTCGTGTGCTTGTTGGAGTTATGGTACTTGCAATATATCTTCCCTTTCAATTCTTCGGCCTTAGGGATGTTATGTCCTAGCCGAAGTTTGATAATCCTCGCAAGCAACAACTAGTCGAAAATTACGTCGGCCTTGGTGATATCAAAAGTATAAACTTTTGATATTTTGACTGTGGTTTGTTCAGAGGTCGAACGACTTTTGGGATCTATAGAGTTAGGATGAACTAATGCCTTGCATATGTACGGTTTATCTATGACGATTTCGGCTGCATCTATACTGGCATATTGGGAGTCTTCTCCTTCCGTTGATGCATAACTGACCGAAGGGTTCTTGTAGATTGTTCCTCGGGTTAGAGACTTTGATATGTTTTCTTCTTGGAGTAGATAATCATACTGCTCGACGTGTTGAGCCAATTCATACATATCCCGAAAATTTGCCCCCAAGAATTTCTTTTTATATTCTACATCCAACCCGTTCAAGGCAAGCTTGACAAACTCGACCTCGGGGAGAGGTACTCGGCACCAATTTCAGGCTGACTTGAACCGTGTGAGGTAATCCATGGATGACTCATCAGTCGTTTGAGCCATTCTAGCAAATAAGGAAACTGACATTTCCATTCATGGTCGATATAACTGTTCATCGAATTTTTTGACTAGTTCTTCCCAACTTTGGATGGAGTTAGAAGGGAGGTTAATATACCACGCGAATGCCGAGCCTGTCAACAAGAAGTTAAATAGCCGCAACTTATGAAAATCACTATTAACATCTCTGCATTGCGCTGTAAATCGAGCGACATGCTCTAATGACGACAAGGATGATTCTCCCGCAAAAAGGTTGAAATCCAGAATTTTGAAACCTTTGGGATATTCAAATTTCTCCACGTAGGCCGGGTATGGATGAATGAATTTTGGGAATTTTGGCCCTTTTTTCAAGGCCAAATCGATCATCCTTTGGACCTCTATTATATCAACAGATGTTTCGATCCTTTGGTCGGATTCGTCTGATCGACTGCTTGATCTTCATTTTTTTCTAAGTCAATTGGTTTGAGTCGAGCAGGGATTGGCTCGGCCTGTACTATTGGTAACAAATTATTTCTTGGTGGCAATTACCGGGAAAAATCGAAGGACCTGTCGTCGCAAACCTTGCTAACCAGTATTTCAAGCAATCTGGTTTGTGTCTCACTGGTACTGCGTATCTGATAAGCTCATATTTATATATATTTTACATAAAATTTACTTGTCTTTTCTTAGTTAGTTCCTTATATTTTTGAGCTATTTACTATGTTTTTGTGTTTTGTGTGATTTATCAAGCAAAGAAAAGAAAAGTAGCACTAGTGAGATATTAAGTAACAAATTCGTCAAAACTGCCTGTGCAGATTAGCTGACTTTGGAAGCATGTTACGAACAGCTCAGAATGCATGAGAAAATGAGCCTTATATTCTTGGAAAGCTACGGATGTCTATTTTCTGGAGCAATTTACGGATTGTTAATATCATTTTTCTAGAAGAAGTTATGGGCATTGTAACACTGAAGGGTTCAGAAAAGTGCTAAGCAGATTTGGCTAATACAATGAGAAAGTAAAAGCACTTGTTTTGTGTTTTGCTTTGTCATCAACACTCAGCAGAAAATGGGGTTACGATTGCACTCATTTGGCTTTGGAGCAAGTGGAAATGCACAGCTAGAAAGAGAAGGCACGACACATGCAAAAGAGAAACATGGATACACACATGCAAACTGCACAGGTTGGAGGGCATACACACACTCTACATGGACAGCACACACACAACAAGAAAGGCACGGCATGGGCAAAAAATGGGTGGATTATTGGCTGAAATAATGAAGAACATGTGTGTGCAAATGCAAAGGAAAAACACACACACATGGGCAAAGGAAAGACACACACATGGGCAAAGAGAAAGGCATGGCATGGCATGGACAGTTGGCATGGGCAGAAAATGGGTTGATTTGTGGCTGAAATGATGAACATGTGTGTAAATGTAAAGGAGAAACATGGTAGAAAATGTGTTTGTTTTGTGGCTGAAATGATGGATGTCATGTGTGTGCAAATGTAAAGGGAAACATGGACATCACACACCCATACAAACTGCACATGCAAGGAATTGAAGCGGTCCTCTCCTTAGCCTATAAATACATCCACCATTCCCCTTCCTAAGACAATCTTGATCCATCAAAAGAGCTTCATTCACAAACACAATTTCTTTGCCGTGACCTCCATCCATTCATCTAGACATACTACATCTCACCAATCCATACACTTTCATCTCTTAGCCATGCAAATCCATTCCATCCATATATCCATACACATCCTAGACACTTGTGCTACAACAAGGTGGTGAAAACAAAGGTCCTTGGTGTTTCAAGCTTGGAACTTTGGAGCGTTTTAGGTGTACTTCGTTCTTGCTTTCAATGTCTACTTTGTTAGTTTCTAATTTTGTTGCAATTATGAGTGGCTAAACCCCTATTTAGTTAGGGGGAAGTTTCAAGGCATGAACATGCTTGAGATTTGAATTGATTTCTTCCAATTGTAATTTGATAAATTGTGATTGCAATTCAATTATCTATTTTATTCATAACTGATTCTTGTATGTTTATTAAGGATGCATACTTAGTTTTCATGCATGAATTAGATGCTAGAATATAAATGAGTTTCACCTAATCGTTACAAGTTTATATTCATGAGTAGTGAAGGTTGTTTATCACAATCGCGTTAATTGAATTCTTGGCAATTGTATCATGCATTCATAGTTATAATTACCTCGTCAACACTTATGATTTTCATTGAACGTAATGATCTCTGATTGTATCTCTATTATGCATTCATATAGGGGACTTTTAGAGAATGATTTGGGTTGTCGCATGCATTCATCCAATTCAATGAGTAAAGGAAAATCTGAGGGTTAATTTGTGCATCACGGTTAATCTGGGGTGTTGAGCATCATAATTTATTGAAAAGCAATTGGAAATCGATTCATGTACAAGTGTGTCATGTGTGAAGAACGGACCTCTAACTAATCCATCCATCATCGTATTCCTCAAATTTGTCTTACAATCTGCCTAGTTTTATAACTTGTTTGTTTGTTTCAAATTCATCAAAACCAAAATCCCCCTTTTACTTTGTTGTTTCAAAGTGTTAAATTTCTATTTCGTTAGTGTTTTTGAGTGTTTTGATTCAAACCAAAACACTAAATTCATCCAAAGTTGTGTTACAGTCAAATCTGCCCAGTAAGTGTTTTTAGGCAATTTTGAGTGTTTTTAAGTTGTTTTGCGTCTTTAGAATCTGTTTTGAGTCCTTTAAGTCTATTCAAACGTTTTTAACTTTGTTTTTATGTTTTTGAGTTAGTTTAGAGGTTTTAGCAAGCCCTCATAATCCCCGGTTTAGAACGATCCCTACTCGCATTTTTACTACAATTTGACAACAAGAGGGTTTAATTTGAGTGCTTAACTTTCATTGCATTAGTATCACATCATGCAGTTTATCGATTCCTCAACTAAATGTCTGTTCAACCGTCCGAGACTGTTCGTCAAGTCATCTTCGAAGAAACGATCTTGTTGGTGGATTAGAGCCTTCACCACTATCCTCATCACAGTCTTCCACTGTCCCTTCATTGAGAACGCAGGTGTTTTTGTTAGGGATTTCTAGACTGTGAAGCTGACCGCCGAGACCAACTTCCTTTTCTCGACGAGTTGTGCTTGACGACTCAAGTGTCACGGTGCCAAGGGGATTTTGTGCCTATGGTACATTTTGTCCTATGTTCTGAATTGGCAAATCAGTTGTTGATTTTCCTATAACTGTTTTCTTTTTAATCGATCGTGTCTCAATTGGCATGAACTTCGTAGTTTTAACACTGGGTCCCACTGGGCGTGCCAAAATGTTGACCCTAAAAACTACCAAGCCTACGTGGCATGCAGGCCGAGTAATCTATGAGCTAACTACGTGGCGTGCCAACTCGACGGCCGAGCTCGGTCGATAAGTAAAATGTGTTGACGTTACGTTGAGCGTGCGGCTGACTTCGTCTTGCGATTGCGACCGAAGAAGGAACACGTCTCAGCCGCTTGGGTTCTCAAAACCTGAAGATAAGGCTACTATTCTTATGAAGTTCACAAATCGTCATCGTCGGATTCGGTCACAGTGATGGTATTCGTCAGAGTAAACTCACGCTGAATCGACACCAAAGTGTAAGGGCATAAATAGTTAAAGCGGATATAAGTCTTAACAGTAAATGTGGTCCGGCCATCAAAATGTTGAACTCTAAATCCCACTTGAGAGTATCCAATCATAAAATAACTCGGCGTGCAATGTGCCTAGCCCAGTAAACTGTAACACTTCGCTTCGTGGAGAAGGCTGATGAGATGACCTCAACCAACAAGGATTCGAAAATCCTTCTCGACCTAGACTTGGATAGATGACCAGTCGCCCTCGACGCAGTACTGTTTGTGCCAATTGAAGATGTTGCGAGATCAGCTGATTCTACAGCGACAGTGCTGTTTATGCCAACTGAAGATATCACCGGTTGCCTTCAGAGTGTTGTTTATCCAAACTGAAGGTGTGTCGGCGAAAAGAAAAAAGAAAAAAATCTCAAGGTTGTTGAGAGAATTTGCGCAGGGCAGTTGTGTGTTGAAATTGGGGAGGCCTTGAATGATGCACAGCCTCCTCTATTTATAGCAACAGGTTTTCTCCGAATCAAGTTAAAACCCTGCTCGGATTAGGACTTCTTATTCTGGTCAAACACTATCGTCACCAGTCTTATTTTCACTACGACTTTGAACCCAGTCCTTTATCAAGCCGTATTCACTTCCGTGTTATGAATATCTTTATCTTGCCGAAACTTCTTATTGTGGCAGGATTCAATTACTCGTTCTCGCAGCAAGACTTGGCCGACCTAGGCTAGGAAGCCCATGAACTAGACAATCCACGATAACCTTTTCGTAAGACCTTCCGGGCTGAGAATAAAACTCAGTCCAAACCAACATTTTTGGCCCAAACACATACGTACAAACTAAGGATAGTGTGTATGCTAACCATTTGGTTCACCATAGCCTGGTATTGTAGAAAGTGTCGGTATGTAGATACGTACTGCGTAATAACATATACAGGGTCTTCCATCCTTGTGGTTTTCTGCGATTCTGTTTCAGAGGAAAACAACAAGGTTGTTAAAAAAATATTAGGATTAGATGAGTAATAGTTTTTGTAGTATTTACCTCAAGGATATCCACGATGTCATGAACGAGAACAATTGAGTGGAGAAAAAGGGTTATTTCATGGACGTTCGATGACTCATTGGATGGAGGTATCACTTTTGTTGATACAACACAACAAAAAACACGTGGCGATAGGTGTAAGGTGAATGATAAAGAAACATGTTCCACCAAAGTTGCTAGGGGAGTACAATAGTCATGGATCCAAGACGGCATTCTCATGAATACGGCATACATAACCTCATTAGCCCATTATTATTGAGGGGCCGATACATTGATCAGGAGAGCTTGAAAAGTCTCCAAAATGTGTCGGTTATTTCACTCGGCCACACCATTATGTTGTTGTTTTTGGACACATAGTCTAATGAAAAATTTCATTTTCTTTGAAGAAACTGTGAAAGCTTCGAGTTAACATTTTGACCACCATTGCTAGAACAAAAGATCTTGGTGGATAGAGTTGAGTGTGATGCAGTACAAGTTTTTGAAAGTTGTGCGAATATCACTCTTATTTTTCATCACATAGACATTCAATTGTCTAACAAATGTAACAAACCAACACATTCCATGTTATGTAGTAATCGGGAAGGGACCTCAAACATCCGAATAAACCAAATCCAAAAGGAAATTCTCTTTTACTAAAACTTAAAGGATACGAAACACAAAAACATTTAGCTAAAGTGCAAACATTACATTTTAACTCAGTTTTGAACACCATTAAATAAAGATGGAAGCAACTTGTGTAAATATTCAAAAGATGCATGCCCAAGTCGACGATGCCATAGCCAAATCTTCTTAACCCACTCACTATTACTATGGCGAACTTGATGTATTCGACCGGATGCCACATCGTCCACATAATATAACCCTTTTCTCTTAGTGCCACGTCGAATAATTGCCCGAATCTATATATCCTGAAGTAGGCAAAATGTCTGAAACATTAATACAATACAATCCAATTGTTCAATAACTTGACCAACTGACGATAAGTGGTTCAATAAAGTAAAAATTAATGACGTGCCGTGTAAAGATAAAGTGAGAGTTACGGCAATAGAGTCAGCCCCTGTTATTGGGAAAAACATCACCATTAGCTGTAACAACACTCTCTTTAGGAGGTGTTGTCATATACCAAAACAAGGTTTTGTTGAAGATCAACACCAGCCTAATTGGTGTTTGTGTTGAAGTGTAATCTTGCCTTAGCCCAAGATGGATCCAGGCCATGGACAAAGAAAGATCCATACATATGCTAGAGAATTCTAGCAAAGTTTAAGTTGGTGGAAGAGTCTAAAAGAATGGTGAGGTTTCCACCAACATGCAAGATTAGTAGTTAGTATAATTATCTAGATATCTCTAGCATGATGATTACATGCTTTTCCAAGGTTCCATCCATGCCTAAAAAAGGAGAAGGCATCCACACCATTTGTGTCAATCAAGCAACCAATCAACCAAGTGAGAGTGAGAAGTAAGAGTAGTCTTGTGAAGAGTGTGAGTGATCTAGAGTTTGTCTCTAGAAAGTGAGTGAGTGTCATTGCTTCTAAAGTTGTGTCTTTGAGTGTTTTTAGTGTTGTAATATTTTGTGAGTGTAATACAAGTAATTTGTTTACTTGTTTTGTCTTTCTAACACTTGTGTTAGAGTTGTGTACTCTAAGTTTTTCCTCAACAATTGGCATCAGAGCAGGACGGTCAGGGATCGTTCTTGGTGGAGCTATCTTGAGTCATGAGAAGTTTGGTACTCTGTAAGTTTGTTAGTCAAGCTTGATCGGTATAGTCGAAGTCTTGCCGGCACGATGGGTGACCTTCAAGTAGTTGGAGGAATTAAGAAGCTCAACAACAAAAACTACAATACGTGGGCAACATGTATGAAGTCTTACTTACAAGGTCAGGACCTTTGGGAGGTTGTCGGTGGTGGTGAGGTTACACAACCGGCGGCAAAAGATGCCAATGGCATTTTGAGAGAGTGGAAAATTAAAGCAGGCAAAACGATGTTTGCTTTAAAGGCCACAATTGAAGAAGAAATGTTGGAGCACATCCAGGATGCCAAAATGCCAAAGGAAGCATGGGACACTTTTGTTACACTCTTTTCAAAGAAGAATGATACGAGACTACAACTTCTCGAGAACGAGTTGCTATCGATGGCGCAACGCGACATGACGATTGCCCAGTACTTTCACAAGGTGAAGTCGATATGCCGCGAAATTTCAGAGTTAGATCCAACAGCTCCTATTGGGGAAACCAGGATGAAGAGAATAATTATCCATGGTTTGAGACTCGAATATCGAGGGTTCATTGCCACTATACAGGGATGGCCGACACAACCATCGCTTGTTGAGTTTGAAAATTTTCTTGCAGGTCAAGAAGCTATGGCCAAGCAAATGGAAGGAGTCTTGCTGAAAGGTGAAGAGGAAGTGCTCTACACCAGCAAAAGCAAAGGCACTTTCAAGCGGTACACTGGTAGTGGATCTAAAAAGGATGGAGACAAGGTGAAAACTCACCAAGGAAAGGAAGGCTCTCGTCTAGGGGGAGCTTCGAAGAATCGCGGTAATAGTAGAAAGTTTGATGGCGAGTGTTACAACTGTGGGAAGATAGGCCACATGGAGAAAGATTGTTGGACTAAGAAAAAGCCTGTTGAAAGTAATACTGCTACTTCCAGTTTGAAGGAGAATAGTGAAGATGGTTGGGATGCTGAAGCATTATTCATTACGGAGGAAGAAGAATTAGCCCTCACGGTAACAACACAAGAACGGATTGACTACAAAAATGATTGGATCGTAGATTCGGGCTGCTCAAATCATATGATGGGTGATAAACAGAAGTTGCAAAACCTATATGATTACAAGGGAGGTTGTGTGGTGGTGACAGCCAATAACTCAAGGTTACCGATAGCTCACATCAGTAAGACGATAGTTACGCCTCGATATAATTATAACCAGGTGCTACTTCAAGATGTTTATCATGTCCCAAGAATGAAAAAAAAATTTGCTATCTGTGGTCCAATTGACATCATCAAGCCACTATGTCTTGTTTGGTCCACGAGATGTGAAGGTTTATCGTGACCTCAAAATCTCAGAAATACCAACAATGGAGGGGCGACGATTGGAGTCAGTCTACGTAATGTCAGCAGAATCTGCATATGTAGATAGGACAAGGAAAAATGAGACATCAAATCTATGGCACATGCGGTTAGGTCACGTTAGCTATTCCAAGCTAAGTGTGATGGTGAAAAAGTCAATGCTTAAGGGGCTTCCTCAACTTGAAGTACAAATAGACACAGTATGTGTGGGATGCCAGTATGGTAAAGCATACCAATTGCCATATGAGGAATCGAAGTTTAAAGCAAAAGAACCATTAGAGTTAGTTCACTCTGATGTGTTCGGACCAGTTAAGCAACCGTCAATTGGTGGTATGCGGTACATGGTGACATTCATTGATGACTTCTCAAGGTATGTGTGGGTCTTCTTTATGAAAGATAAATCTGACACATTCTCAAAGTTTAAAGAGTTCAGAGAGTCAGCTGAATGAGAAGTGGGAAAGAAGATCCGTTGCCTGCGCACAGATAACGGATGAGAATATAGCTCAAGTGAGTTCTCTCAATACCTAAGGGAATGCCAAATACATCATCAATACACTTGTGCCAACACACCGCAACAAAATGGTGTAGCTGAGAGAAAGAACCGGCATCTTGCAGAAGTTTGTCGAAGTATGCTACATGCAAAGAACGTATCGGGAAGGTTTTGGGCTGAAGCAATGAGGACTGCAACCTTTGTGATCAACAAACTTCCTCAACCGAGGTGAGGATTTGTTTCGCCCTTTGAGAAACTGTGGAACATGAAACCTACAGTGAGCTACTTTCGAGTATTTGGTTGTGTATGTTATATATTTGTTCCTAATCATTTACGGAGCAAGTTTGACAAGAAAGCTGTTAGATGTATCTTTATGGGATACGACAGCCAAAGAAATGGGTGGAAATGTTGCGATTCAACAAGTGGAAAATGTTGCACTTCACGAGATGTGGTATTTGGTGAAACATCTTCTTGGTGGTCCTCAGAGAAGGAAGTGCTACCAGACTCGAGAGAATTTGGAGAAAAGCTGCAACAGAAGATAGGGGAGCATACTATCTAACTCCAACCAAGTTCAGATGAATCAAGAGATTTAAATGGTGATGATGTTGAACAAAGAGTGGCTAACAATCCTTGGCAAACTGGCGTGTATCAACAACCAAACAAAGAAGGTGGGCCTAGTGAAACGGAAGAATCAACTCCACAATCTCAACTCCAAAGGTTAACAAGAACACGAAAGCCAAATCCTAAATACGCCAATGCAGCCATAATTGAAGAAGCAACAGAGCCTGAGACTTTCGAAGAAGCAATGCAGAGTTCAGAGTGGATGACAGCTATGAAAGAAAAGATCGATGCACTTTTTGCAAAATCAGACTTGGGATCTTGTGCCAAAGCCAAGAGATGTGAAACCCATATCCTGCAAGTGGGTTTACAAGATAAAGCGCCATCCAGGTGGGTTAATCGAGAGGTACAAAGCACGATTGGTAGCTCGTGGTTTCTCTCAACAGTACGGACTAGACTATGATGAAACGTTTAGTCTGGCGAAACTTACAACAATACGAGTCCTACTTGCACTTGCAGCTAACAAAGATTGGAATCTATACCAGATGGATGTGAATAATGCTTTCTTGCATGGAGAGTTAGATCGAGAGATCTACATGATGCAGCCAGTGGGCTTTAAAAGTGAAGCTCATCCTGAGTACGTGTGCAAGTTAAGGAAAGCACTCTACGGTTTGAAACAAGCACCAAGAGCGTGGTACAGTAAGATTGCAAAGTTTTTCACACAAAGTGGTTATTCAGTAACACCTGCAGATTCCAGCCTGTTTGTCAAAGCCAATGAAGGAAAGCTAGCAATCGTGCTAGTGTATGTGGATGACTTAATCATAACCGGTGAAGATGAGGCAGAAATTCTTCGGACGAAGGAGAATTTATCAGTTTGTTTCCAGATGAAGGAACTTGGTCAACTCAAGCACTTCCTTGGTCTAGAGGTTGATCGAACATAGGAAGGAATATTTCTTTGTCAATAGAAGTATGCCAAAGATTTGTTGAAGAGGTTCGGAATGCTCGAATGCAAGCTGATTTCGACGCCGATGGAGCCAAATGCCAAAATGTGTGCACATGAAGGAAAACATTTAGAAGATGCGACGATGTATCGACAATTGGTAGGTAGTCTGATCTACTTAACCTTGACTCGACCTGACATTTCTTATGCAGTTGGCGTGATGTGTCGGTACATGCAAAATCCAAAGAAGCCTCACTTGGAAGCAGTTCGACGAATACCGAGATATGTGAAAAGTACAATTGACTATGGTGTTTTGTACAAGAAAGGTGAAAACTGCAAGTTAGTTGGTTATTATGATGCAGACTTTGCAGGAGATCATGACACCAGAAGATCGACCACTGGGTATGTCTTTAGAATTGGTTCTGGAGTAGTTTCGTGGTGCAGCAAGAGACAACCAACGGTGTCTTTGTCAACCACAGAAGCAGAGTATAGAGCAGCAGCAATGGCAGCTCAAGAGAATGCATGGCTGGTACAGTTGATGGGTGATCTACATCAACTAGTAGACTATCCAGTACCATTGTACTGTGAAAACCAATCGGCAATTCGCTTGGCGGAAAATCTAGTCTTTCATACAAGAACTAAACATGTGGAGGTACACTATCATTTCATTAGAGAGAAGGTCTTGCAAGAAGAGATTGAGATGAGACAAATCAATACAGATGAACAAGTTGCGGACTTGTTCACTAAAGGTTTGAGTACTGGCAAGTTTGAAAAATTTCGTCGTCAACTCAGCATGGAGGAAAGAATAAGCTGGTGTTGAGGGGGAGTGTTGAAGATCAACACCAGCCCAATTGGTGTTTGTGTTGAAATGTAATCTTGCCTTGGTCCAAGATGGATCCAGGCCATGGACAAAGAAAGATCCATACACATGCTAAAGAATTCTAGCAAAGTTTAAGTTGGTGGAAGAGTCTAGAAGAATGGTGAGGTTTCCACCAACATGCAAGATTAGTAGTTAGTAGAATTATCTATATATCTCTAGCATGATGATTACATGTTTCTCCAAGGTTCCATCCATGCCTATAAAAGGAGAAGGAATCCACACCATTTGTATCAATCAAGCAACCAATCAACCAATCAACCAAGTGAGAGTGAGAAGTAAGAGTAGTCTTGTGAGGAGTGTGAGTGATCTAGAGTTTGTCTCTAGAAAATTAGTGAGTGTCATTGCTTCTAAAGTTGTGTCTTTGAGTGTTTTGAGTGTTGTAATATTTTGTGAGTGTAATACAAGTAATTTTTTTACTTGTTTTGTCTCTCTAACACTTGTGTTAGAGTTGTGTACTCTAAGTTTTTCCTCAACAACTTTTGTCATATGTCATGCGATCAATTGCACTGAAGTCAATAATCCTATCGACGTCTCTATCAACAGATGCAATTGAAACTTTACCAAATATTACATGTGTCATCCACAATATTAGAGAAAGAAGATAGTTGGTCAATACATGACAAGACAAGTTCTGGGGTCTTATGGCCAGTAGTGGTATTGACCGAAGTCATATTAGAATTGTTGCTACCACCAGTTAGTTCTTTCTTATTGCGGCCAGCAACTATTGCTGCAACTCTTGTACCTCTATCAGCTACTTTGTCTTGTCCTGTGCGACGAGAACTCCCTGCAGTCTTCAGTTGTTTATGACTCTCCAAAAACCAATCCAACTAACCATGTTTTTTTAAACATGTTTCATCTGTATTCCGAGTACCATTGCTAAAAACATAATAAAGATTATCCTTCTCAATATCAGGTACTCAAGTAGAGCGGGAAATTCTAGAAGCAGAGTTCTTGGCCACCATGGTGATGACATAATTAGGATTGAATCTTTGAAAAATATTGTACTGAAAGGTTAGGATAGAAAAGATGGGATCAAGCTTTGATTGATGTGATAAGGTGTGGACTTAGTGCACATGAGATAAAGTTTGAGAGCTTCATTTATTATTGTGATAAGTGCATGGTCAGCAGCAACGAATAAAGACTCAGAGTCAGTGCAACTGGGATTAGTTTTCACGACTTGTGCATGCAGGTCTCTATAAATACCAAGCAACATATGACATTCAAACCCCTCCAAATCAACATACAAAACTGTCATGTGCAAACTCTTGCTCTACGCGAAACCTCTCAAAGACCTTGAAATTTTTATTTTCCTTTTTCCCGCCAACACACCTTCAATTTGAATAAATAGCATTGTGGTGACAACTGACAACATCTTCAATTTGGATAAACAACATTGCTTTGAGACCAACTGGTTACCTATCCAAGTCTCGGTCAGTAAGGATTTTCGAGTCCTTGTTAGAATAGGTCATCTCATCATCCTTCTCTGCGAAGTGAGATGTTACCAGGTTACTAACATTCGGCACACTGAAAGCCGAATTTGATATTGAACTTCACAGAACTAGCAACCTTGTCTTCATGCTCTATAACATAAAGGTCGAGATGTGTTCCTTCCTCGACCGCAGTCGCAAGATTCAAAGGTCAGCAGCGCGCCCAACACCACATCAACATACATTTTACTCCCTGGTCGAGCTTGGCCGACAAGTTGGCACGCCCTGCATTCAACTGAATGACGTAGTTAGCTTACTAACTATTCGACCTACGCGCCAAGTAGGCTAAGTAGTTTTTAGGGTCAACAGTTTCAAGCATAGTTAAATACCATTGGGCCTCCTGATGAACCACTATTAATGCATTCTTCCACACTAGGAAGTGGCTTTGACCGAAGGTAATCACTCTGGACGCTATCAAATACATCATCGAGTCTAGCAAAAAAGTTATAACCTCGCCCATTCATCAGCTCTACCTTGCGGCTCTTCAGATCAGCAGTACTGACTTTTTTGCTAGGACGACACTTATCGAGTTCTTGCCAGATACTTTTCGGTTTGTGATCTTGCTTTGTTTGGGTAGCCCTACAGTGGAGTTCATAGATTTGAGATTTGTTAAACCCAATATAAAACATTTGGGTTGTGATGAGTCTATATTTTACTATATATTTTACCCTAATCTTAGTTTATTTTGGTTATTATTTTGGAAGAATTTTGATACTTTGAATTGTATTGTCAATATAGGACTTTCAACTTCCTCCACGAAAAACATGACCAAATGGACCAATTTTAGAGTGATTCTAATTGGAGGACGTTCGTGAGTTGCTTAGCTTGATTGTATCAAAATATAATATTTTTCCACCAAGCGGTTATTTTCTAGCGATAGAATAAAGGAGTAGCATGCAATGTTGTCAAAGTGACATTTTGGGCTTAATTGAGCGTTTTGGCATTCAAGATGGTTCTTTTGATAATGTACCCTTTTGCAAAGTTGTTTAGGACGTCCTAAACTTTAATTCAAGCAGTTTTGGGCTTGATTTGGAGCCTTGAAGGTCCAAAAATGTGGGATTCTTTGTGTCTACTCTGATTTCCCAAAGTTTGAATAAGAATATATTTTCTAGTTATTTTATTTTATTATGTTTCCTAGTTTTTATAAGACATGTTCTAGGTAAGGTTTTATTTTGTATTATTATAAATAAGGCTACTTAGGCATTAGGGTATGAGGGGGGAAGATGTGTTGTACCATACATTGGGCTTTAGTATTTGGGCTTCATGACCTAGCCCATGATGTATGTGGGAGGTGAAGGAAACCCTTCTTTATATAAAAGGGATTCTTCACCCTCACTTGAAGAGAGAGCAAATGAGGGAAAATAATAGAAATAGAGAGAAAACCCTAGCCTCCATAATCTTTATGTACATTGTAACCTTCAATTTACATAGTGAAATCGAATCGGCACTAGTGTGGACGTAGTCCCAACTTGGGTGAACAACAATATATCTTTGTGTTCTTGTGTGTTTGTGTGATTTACAGTCAAATTTATGTTGGTCCAAGATTGACCTGATTTTGTCCCTCAACATTTGGCGTCGTCGGTGAGAATCGACACGAAAAGCTATGTCGGTTATCTCTCAATTTTTCATCCCACCACCGTGAAACCGTCACAACCTCACCACACTCCACCATGAAGCTACAAACCCGAGAACCTAAAACCTTCCTCTTTGACTTTTCCAGAAAATCCCAAATTCCCAATCTCTTCTTCCATCAATCAAGAACTTTAGAGAGAATGTGATGCTTTTGGAGTGAGAAAGAAAATTCCAACTTCCATTTCCTATCTCGGTTATTTGGTTCTCTCTTCGATTGTCAGATTAGAGTTGCAGCAGACCTCTGGAGTCGACCTTTCTCCTCGAATCATAAGGAAATCTAAGAGCTTTTTCGGTTCTTCTCAATGGCATTTGAAAATTACATGAAAAATGGTGGATTCCTCAGAAGAATCAAATCGCAGCCGTTGCTCACCCAGGCTACAACTTGCAGCCGTGACATTCAAATCGCGTAACTCATGAATATTGGCTTCCCTCTAGCTGCACCACCGTTGGTCGGTCTACGAAACCCAAACGAAACCGCCATCATTTAACCCAGGTCGAGGTTGCTGTCATACGCAATTAACGGAGTCCCTTTCTTTTACTCGAAAATCCACCACAACTAGTTGAATCGGGGGACTCAGATTGTCATCCCCACTCAACCCGAGAGACGCCGCCGCTGCAAACTCGCCGGAGGCATCCCTCTGAAATTTCTAGCCATGCGCACTGTACGGAGAAACCCCACAAAGAAGGAGATAAGAGCAGCTCTAGCAAGAGCAATTGCTCGATGGACCGACTTCAGTATAGGGCTTGATTGCCCTAGGGAGGAAGTCCAGCATTGGGTGGCGAGGGAGCCCAAGCAGGCCCTAGCGCCTGAGGTGAGTCTGACGCCAGTTGACGTCAAACGCCTGTTTTAATTTTTTTCTGTCAAGCTCGTGGGCGCGCGTCAAGGGACAAAAAATCAGAAAATGGGGCTACGACTCACTAATTTTTTGTTGCCGTTGGGGAGCCACGTAGCTTCCCCACGTCCGTTGGATTTCAACAGCTACAAATTGTGGATCGTTGGATTTCCAATGGTAATAAAAATGAAAAAACCTTATTTAATATCATCCGTTGGATCTGAGATCAACGGTTCACATTATTCGATTTAAAAAAACAGTTAAAAAATGAGAAATGTTACCGTTGTGCCACGTGGCACAATTTGGAGTGTTGGAATTCAAATTTGTTTGAATCCAACGATATAGATTAATTAGGTGAATAAAAAATTTTAAAAATGTAAAAAATTATTAAAAATCAGAAAAAAAATTTGAAAAATTAAAAAAAAAATTGATTTTACTTTTCTATAAATACCTTCTCATTATCTTCTACCTTACACCACAATTTCATATTTTCTCAACCACTTTCAACCACTTTCCTATCTTTTTCTGAAAGTTTCAATCCAATTTTTTTCCAACAAAATGACTACTGTTGCAAGTACGAATTGGACGTTTTTTTGAAAATGTTGCATTGTATACCAGTTGGGTTGAAATTAGTCATGATCCGATTACATGTAATGAGATGCAGTTGTGAGAAATGTTAAGTCTTATTCATACCAGTTTTCTTGAGAAAATTGGTGGGAAAATAACCAAAGAATCGATATCCATTCGTTGGAAATTACTTAGCCAATGGTTTAGTACGTGGAGAGACGCCTTGGCACAAGCTAGTGGTAATCTTTGAAGTGGGGAAATGTAGCGGATCAGGTAACAATATATTATTCATTCGTTTGTACTATACCCAAATTTACACTATAATTATTTGTTTGTATTATTTATTTGTTTCATACTTTCATTATAATTATTTGTTTGTATTATTTATTTGTTAGCTACTTTCATTATAATTATTTATTTGTATTATTTATTTGTTACATACTTTCATTATAATTATTTGTTTCTCTTATTTATTTGTTAGCTACTTTGATTATAATTATTTGTTTTTATTATTTATTTGTTACATACTTTCATTATAATTATTTGTTTGTATTATTTATTTGTTAGCTACTTTCATTATAATTATTTGTTTGTATTATTTATTTGTTACATACTTTCATTATAATTATTTGTTTGTCTTATTTATTTGTTACCTACTTTCATTATAATTATTTGTTTATATTATTTATTTGTTACCTACTTTCATTATAATTATTTGTTTGTCTTATTTACTTGTTACCTACTTTCATTATAATTATTTCTTCTCCCGCATTGTGTAGGAACTTTAAGCACACGCTTGGTATAATGCCAAAACCAAAAGCAAAAACAAATCATTCACCCGGTGGAAATGTTGGAATATTGTCAAAGATTGTCCTAAATTCAGAGTTGTGCTTATTGGTCCAGAAGATTTCATGAACAGCACCCATTTACATTGTACACCCGATATTCAACCGGTGGGCATGTTCATGAAGATGAGGCAGAAGAAGTGCCTGAAACGCCCCCCTGAACAAGCGCCGGGGTTGACTCGTTTTCCAATTACGCCTCAAGGTAAGAAGGCTTCAAAGTGAAAAAGGAGTGGTTCCAAGAATGATTATGCAAAGTATATGGAAGAACTTGCTCGCCAAGGTGAATTGACTTTGGCGCGGGAAATGGCGAAATTTGAGACTGATAAGGCTAGAGAGGAGGCAAAAGCTGCATCTGTTGAGAGAGCATTTCAAGCTAATGAGAGAGAAAGAGAGCTACTTAGGCAAGAAAGGGAACAGGTTAGAGAAGAAAGCATGGCTCAACGAGATCGTGACATTATGAACACGCCTTTAGAAGGGAAGTCTCCAAATTCTAAATATTTTTGGAAGTCGGAGAAAGCGGACATGGTGCAAAGGAGGCGTGCAAGAGAAGCGAGAGCAAGAGGATATCATCCTAGCACCACAAATTGGTTAAGTGATGATGAATAGAGTACTTTGGGTTGTAATTTATTATTTATTGAATAGAGTACTTCATGTTGTTTCCAATTTATTGAATTTAGTACTTTATTTAAAGTGATAGTAAATTTATTTAATTTGGTAATTTATTTATACTAAGAGAATCTTTATTCAAATGACATGAACACACCAAACAAATTACTTTAACATACCAAATAATAAAAAAAACTCACTAAATGAACTAAAAAACACACACCAAATAAAATTAAATAAACACACCAAATAAAAACAAACACACTAAATGAACTTAAGTATCTTGAGCTTATTTCAATTCCCACTGGTGCTTTATCAAGCCAATTTGCCGGGCATTGTGTATATATGGCCCTTGAAGTGCAGTATATCGTTGAATGAGCCTTTCATTGTAACGTCCATCCCTTTCTAATGGCTCGTGTTGCACCGGTTCTTCAGTGGTGTCATGAGCACAATATATTTGTGTTTTGGAATTGTTCATCGTGTTTGGCTCATATTCATCAATGGCATCATAATCGTACTCATCTTCCAAAATCATGTTGTGAAGAATGATGCACGTCATCATGATGGATCGAAGTGACTCTACATCAAACATTCTCGCAGCACCCATGACAATCGCCCATCTAGCTTAGAGGATACCAAAACAATGCTGCACATCCTTCGGGCACCCTTCTTGACAACTTGCAAAGTGTTTTTCCATTGCACTTCGCGGACGTGGCACTATTTTGACAAACGTTGACCACCTTGGGTAAATGTCGTTTGCTAGGTAGTATGGCTCGTCGTATTTACGTCCGTTGACCCAATACATGACTTTTGGTGCCTTTCCTTATAGGACATCGTTGAACACTGAGGATTGGTATGACAACCCGTCCCTAATTTTCTTATGTAATTTCTCCCCGAGTATGTGTATTGACGATTATGCCCCTATTGGCAAGTGACGTGGACTTATTCTTATCGCTTTCCTTTTTATTTCTCGCTATCGCATTTAAATTGTACACGATAGTACGAGTAGGCATAAATTTTAAAGTGTAAAAATATCTACTTCAGATAGATTTCGATTTCCTTTTACTGTAAGAAACCCTTAGAACCTTCATTTCACTTCTATGGGCTGTTATTGATTCTTCGTTTGTGTTTTGAATATGTGGTTTTACCCAGAAACTCGAAAAGAAGAACTTGCCATTTTTCACTTAAGAGTCGTGGTCATTCGGTCACTTTCAAACCATTTTTCTGGTCAACCTCGACCACAACTGGACTTCTTCTAGGTACAAACTTGTTCTCTACATTCCTAACCTCAAAATGGCTTTTGAATCACTGAGTTTGGTTAAGTAACGAGTTAGAAATCAACTCTGGAAGTTAGGAAGAAAATTTCTGTTTCTAGAAAATTTGTAACTGTGGTCGTTTGGCCACTTTCAGGCCAAATGTTCGATTAACTCAGACCATATTCCAACTTTCTGTAAATTGGGATCGGTAGATCACATTCCTAGCTTCAATCTGGCTTTTGTAGAAGTGAATTTGGTTGAGAATCGAGCTCGTTATGGGCTTTGGAAGTTCGGCAAAAAATCTACAAAACTGCAGATTTTGGCAATGAAGGCGAGTACAGTGTACTTGCGGGGGCGCGGGGCGCGCGTGGACCGCCACTTTGGGCGGCACGTGGGGGCTCGTGCAACCTCCGGCCGGCACGTGGTTGACGCGTGTGCGTTCATATCGTCGAGTAGATCGATTTCATATATTTATACCCTAGGTTTGAGCAAACTATGGGGGTTTTATTTAGGTTTCCGTTATGTGCTTTAATTAATGTTATTTAGTTATTTCACATATAGGGGAAACTTATTCTGAGGATTTTCGAGGCCAAGCTAGGCTCGGGGGCTACGACTCAGCGATGTACTTGTGAGTGGGCAGTTGTTTTATACCTATATATATATTTATAGTTTCCATAAATGCGTATTTACTTCACTTTTACGCTTATCTTGCCTAGTATCATTATTGTGATATAAATTGTGATAAATGCTGCTATATGGTTGTGATATTACTGTCATGGCATTCATACGTACTTGTGTACATGCTTATCTTGCTGCACCCGGTGTTAGTACTTGCCACAGGGCCAGGGTTAGTCCTTCATGTGTATGTTCACATCCTCACTGTTCGCTCACCTTGGATCCAAGTTTAGGTGCCAGTCTTATCGGGTAGATTGCATTAGGCAGTCCAAGTTGTATGTGATGTGCTTTTGCACCAGTCTTCACGTGATTCTAGTACTAGAGCATATTGATTACACCCAGTCCTGTTCGTGTTAGAAACCATCTGTTCGAACTTATGTGTCAACTTAGATGGATGAGAACTTAGTTATATTGATTATCACATGATTATTATGGTGGCATATGATACATCATTTACTTGGCATATTTCTGGTTATGTGGCTGATATATTGGATTTTCATACTTACGTAGTATATTTTGAGGAAACTATACTTGTTTTACGACGAGGGGTTAGTATATTTAAAGATAAAGGTTTTCTTGTAAGCATTGTTTTGCTAACCCACTCAACTTTGTTTTTCGCCCCTCCAGGACCTAGATAGCTGTACTCTCTATGGCACTCAAGGAATCACGGCAGTTCTGACATTTCCTTCTGTTTAGATGTACGAACTTATCACTATTATGTAATAAGTGTACTTTGGTTGCTTTGACTACTCTTTCGTAGTGTCACGGTCTATTACGCTCTGAATAATTGTAGTGGGTTCAACCCACGAATTACGCACTCTTTCACTGTTTAGTTCTAATTAGTTTTAATTTAATTCACTTTTTGTATCCCTTACCCTTATGGTTACATCACCTCACGGTGACGACCAACATGCTTCAACCTTTCCAGGTATGGGTGTGTCAGCTTGGTATCAGAGTATAGGTTTAGACAGTCCTGCACTTCTTAGTGTGTTTTAACTCTTGTTTTCTTATGTCAAAACCATGCTACCTCGTAGAAAGCCACATTCTCCAACGGAGAATAACTTTTTGGACTTTGGGCAATTTGGTGAAGCTATTGTCATTGCTACTCAGTCTTCACTCCGTCCTACCCTGAGGAATACTCTGGATATTGTATCTCGCCTGAAGATTAATGATTTCTTTGGTAATGAGGGACCGGAGAAGTAAGAGATATGGTTCGATCATGTGGAGAAGACTTTTCCAGTTATGCACAGGTAGGGTAATCTTTCCTTAGAGAGATGGGTCGAGACCTCGACCTGGTTCTTTCGATTAGGAGTAGAATCTTGGTGGGATCTTGAGAAGAAATCCTTATCTGATGCGGATGTTGCCGATTGGGATGTTTTCAAACAGTTATTTAAGACCAGATTTATTCTTCCTAAGTATGTGGATAGTAAGAAGAATGAGTTCATAGACCTGCGGCAGGGCGATATGTTAGCCACTGAGTATCATCGAAGGTTTACTGACTTATCCCGTTATTACCGGGAGACTGCTGTTAATCCCGGGAGATGCTTCGTTTGTTTAAGAGGGGAACTTGCAAGAAATGGCGCAATATAGCAACTGCTATTCCTTGTGCTACTTACCAAGAGTTCTTCGAGGTCTTGCTTCGGATTGAAGATTCGGATAATGCTCCTGATGATGAGAATGAGGGTGTTAGCGGGAATGTCCAGAGGCACAATAACAAGGGCGATCATCTCTTAGCCCGAGAAGGGCTCAGAATTTTTAAAAGGGTGGAAATAGCTCTGGATCCTCGAGCGAGGGTTTTAACTCCGGTACACCTCAGAGATGAGGCAGGTCCATTGGTGGCTCTCGTTTTCAGAACCAAGGAAACTCCAACAATTCAGGTGTTCAGTTTTGTCGCAGGTGTAACACCTGTCACTATGCGAGTGTAAGAGGGGAAGCAGAGGATGTTTCACTTGAGGACAAACAGGGCATATGGCTTATAATTGTCCTCAGAATCAGAAGAATCAGCCTGTTAATCTACCATTGGCAGTCCCCCTACCACAACTTCCAGCACCTGGTAACCGTCAGCAGTTAGGCTATGGTAGAGCCTTCCATTACCAAGGGGGCGTAGTCCCGAATCAGGGAGGATCATACCAATATACACATGAGGTTCCCTACTACCAGGAAGGCTATCAGCAGACTCGATGAGGTTATCCACAGTTCCAGGGACATTATACGCCGTTTCAAGGCGGTGGAGCACATATGTATATTGGAGGGCAATATCAGAACCTAGGCGTAACGTCTAGCAGTGGAGATTCAGGCAGACATGCAATTCCACCCCAGCAGGGCCGAGGTAATCAGGTTCAAGAAACCAGGGGTCATAGAGGCAGACAACAAGTTCAGGGAAAAGTTAACAACATCACCATTCAGGATGCTCAGGCTAATCCGGACTTGATCATGGGTGCGTTGAATGTTCTAGGCCATTTTGCTAAAGTTTTAATTTATTATGGTGCTACACATTCAGTTATTTCCCATAAGTTTGCTTAAACGACTCAACCACATCCTACTTCACTCGACTACGAGTTAAAGTTCTTGATGCCTAGGGGTGAAATCTATTATGTTAGTTGGGAATATCGTGGATGTCCCATCCTTGTCGAAGATGTAGTCATGCTGGCTAATCTTATTCCTTTGGATATCGTTGATTTTGACGTTATCTTAGGCATGGATTGGTTACACTGCAATCATGTCAGGTTGGACTGTTATGAGAAAGTTGTTACTTTTCACCGACCGGGCATGCCTACTGTCACGTTTATCGGTGAGCGTGGTGGTCTAAAGCACGGAGTTATCACTGCCATGAGGGCGAGACGACTATTGAGTAAAGGTTGTCAAGGTTACTTAGCTCATGTTGTGCTAGCAAAGGAGACTACTGCATCTGTGGAAAACGTCGGAGTAGTTAGATACTTTCCCGATGTTTTTCCCGAGGAATTACCTGGCTTACCCCCAGATCGTGAAGTGAAGTTCACCATCGATCTACTTCCAGATACTAATCCTATTTCTCTTACACCTTACCGTATCGCTCCTACAGAGTTGAGAGAACTTAAAACTCAGTTGCAAGAGTTGGTTGATAAGGGTTTCATTCAGCCAAGCACTTCCTGGTGGGGAGCTCCAGCTCTATTTGTACAGAAGAAAGATGGAACCTTAAGGTTATGCATCGATTACAGGCAGTTGAATCGGGTGACGATTAAAAACCGTTATCCGTTACCTCATATTGATGACCTCTTTGATCAGCTCAAAGGTGCTTGTGTGTTCTCGAAGATTGATCTGAGATCTGGTTACTACCAATTGAAGATCAGAAGCGACGACGTTCCGAAGACAGCTTTCATGAACCTGATGAATCGAGTTTTCCATCCATATCTCAACAGGTTCGTCATTGTTTCCATAGATGACATTTGGTGTATTCTAATAATGAAACTGATCATGCCAGGCATCTGCGTTTGGTTCTAAAGACGCTAAAGGCAAATCGGTTGTATGCTAAGTTCAGTAAATGTCAGTTTTGGCTGGATCAAGTGTCATTTTTAGGGCACATGCAATCAGCTCAGGGTGTGCTTGTGGATTCTCAGAAAATAGCAGCTGTGGAAAATTAGGAATAACCTCGGACAATTACGAAAGTTCGAAGCTTTCTTGGTCTTGCTGGTTATTATCGACGCTTTGTGAAAGACTTTTCGACCACAGCACTACCTCTGACAAAATTGACTAGAAAGGACGTTCTTTTTGTGTGGAGTAGTGAGTGTGAACAGAGTTTCTAGCAGTTGAAGTATCTTCTCACTCATGCACCTGTCTTAGCGTCTCTGAATGGTCTTGGTTGTGTGTTAATACAGCATGATAAAGTGATTGCTTATGCATCGCGACAGTTAAAGCCCCATGAGAAAAACTATCATACTCATGACCTCGAGTTGGCAGCGATCATCTTTGCTTTGAAAATTTGGAGGCACTATCTTTATGGGGAAAAGTGTAAGATCTTCACTGATCATAAGAGCCTTATGCACATCTTTAATCAGCCGAACCTTAATCTCCGGCAGCGGAGGTCGGTAGAGTTACTCAGTGATTATGACTGCACCATTGAGTATCATCCAGGTCGTGCTAATTCAATAGCTGATGCTCTTAGTAAGAAGTCTCATGGCCAACTTAATGCTCATTATGCTAGCCGCATTCCTCTTTTGATTGACCTAAGATCCAGTGGAGTAGCATTGAAAGAGGGTTCTCGGAGGGCCCTAATTGCCAGTTTTCAGGTCAAACCGGTTCTGTTGGATCGTGTTCTCGAAGCCTACAGGAAAGATACAGAATCTCAGGAATTGATACAGGCAGTGTCAGACGGGAAAAAGAATGACCTTTGGATTAGAGATCCTGACGGCATGCTTATGCAAGGTGATCGGATGTTTGTACCAACTGTTGAGGAATTAAAGAAAGACATATTGGATGAAGCGTATATCTCTGCTTATGCGATGCATCCAGGGAGCACCAAGATGTATCATACCATCTAACACTTCTATTATTGGCCCGGTATGAAAAGAGAGATTGCAGAGTATGTTAGTCGTTATGCAATTTGCTAGCAGGTTAAGGCAGAAAGGAAAAAGTCATTTGGATTGCTGCAACCACTCCCGATACCTCAGTGGAAATGGGAAGATATTAAGATGGATTTCGTGTACAAGTTACCTCATACTCGAAATGGTTACGATGGTATCTGGGTAGTAGTTGATCGACTTACCAAGTCAGCGCACTTCATACCTGTTCGTGAGAATTACTCGTTGAATCAGTTGGCCGAACGGTTCGTCTCTGAAGTGGTTAGGTACCACGGAGTCCCAGTTAGTATCATTTCTGACTGGGATCCCAGATTCATTTCAAAGTTCTGGGTAGCTTTTCAGGAAGGTTTGGGATTGAGATTACTCTACTACATCGCCTATCATCCCCAAACAGATGGGCAGTCAGAGAGAACTATCCAGACTTTGGAAGATATGTTTAGATCATCCGTTCTACAGTTTGGAGACGCTTGGCACAAACGTTTACCATTGATAGAGTTCGCGTACAACAACAACTTCCATTCTAGTATTGGTATGGCACCATTTGAAGCGTTGTATGGGAAACCGTGCCGTACTCCACTTTGTTGGTCCGAGGTCGGCGAACGAGTTTTAGTGGGCCCTGAGATCGTGGAGGAGACGATACAAAACATTCAGGTGATAAAGGCTAACCTGAAAGTGGCCCAAGATCCGCAAAAGAGTATCGCTGACAGACATTATACCGACAGAGTTTATAAGGTTGGTGATAGGGTATTCTTGAAGTTATCACCGTGGAAAGGTGTTGTGTGATTCAGAAAGAAAGGGAAACTCAGCCCTAGGTACATCGGACCGTACCAGATCGTTGAACGAGTCGGTGAAGTTGCTTATCGACTTGCCTTGCCACCAGAGTTGGCGAGAGTGCACAATGTGTTTCATATATCGATGCTACGGATGTATATTTCTAATCCGTCACATGTAATCCCTCCTCAGCCTCTGGAGATCAATCCAACTTTAACCTATGACGAGGTTCTAATGACTATCCTTGATTGGAAGGATAAGGTTCTTAGGAACAAGACCGTGCGGATGGTGAAGGTTTTGTGGAGGAACCACTCAGTGGAGAAAGCCACTTGGGAGACAAAAAAGCGTATGCGAGATATGTATCCACGTCTATTTTATGGCTTTGATAGTAGTTAGTATTGAAATTTCAGGGACGAAATTTTTATAAGGGGGGTAGATTGTGACGACCCGTCCCTAATTTTCCTATGTAATTTCTCCCGAGTATGTGTATTGACGATTATGCCCTTATTGGCAAGTGATGTGGACTTATTCTTATTGCATTCCTTTTTATTTCTCGTTATCGCATTTAACTTGTACACGCTAGTACGAGTAAGCGTAAATTTTAAAGTGTAAAAATATCTACTTCAGATAGATTTCGATTTCCTTTTACTGTAGGAAATCTAAAAAATTAAAAATTAAAAAATTAAAAAAAAACAACTATCCTTGGATTCCTTTTAAACCCATCCCGTGCACTTCCCCCTTCATTATTCACTGTCACCATCCCATCTCTTCTTTATTTTTTGTTCCCTCAGTCAGAAAAGCATCTCTCTCTCTTCTCCCTCTCCCATGCCACATTCCTTCTTCTTCTTCCTCTCTGCAACAACCACAAAACATACCAAAACTCACAAACATGAAAAAGAAATTACATCATCATGCTCATCTCAGTCCCACAAGATCAACTATGACCTTAAAATCTGGTGTGGACGAGTTTTGACTCACCAACTCGGAAGGTCGACTCGACGAGTTCGACATATCGATTTTCAAGCCATGCATGGCTTAGGTAAGCCTTGAGAAACCCTTAGAACCTTCATTTCACTTTTATGGGTTGTTATTGATCATTTGTTTATGTTTTGAACGTGTGGTTTTACCCAAAAACTCGAGAAGAAGGAGAACTTGCCATTTTTCACTTAAGAACCGTGGCCATTTGGTCACTTTCAAACCATTTTTCTGGTCAACCTTGACCACAACTGGACTTCTTCTAGGTACAAACTTGTTCTACATTCCTAACTTCAAAATGGCTTTTGAATCACTGAGTTTGGTTAAGTAACGAGTTAGAAATCAACTCTGGAAGTTAGGAAGAAAATTTCAGTTTCTGGAAAATTTGTAACCCTGGTCGTTTGGCCACTTTCAAGCCAAATTTTTTATTAACTCAGACCATATTCGAACTTTCTATAAATTGGGATCGGTAGATCACATTTCTAGCTTCAATCTGGCTTTTGTAGAAGTGAATTTGGTTAAGAATCGAGCTCGTTATGGGCTCTGGAAGTTGGGCAAAAAATCTGCAAAACTGCAGATTTTCACGAAGAAGGCGAGTACAGTGTACTTGCGGGGGTGCGTGGGCGCACGTGGACCACCACTTTGGGCGGCGCGTGGGGGCGTGTCCGGCCTCTAGCCGGCGCGTGTGCATTCGTGTCGTCGAGTAGATCGATTTCATATATTTTATACCCTAGGTTTGAGCAAACTATGGGAGTTTTATTTAGGTTTCCGTTATGTGCTTGAATTAATGTTATTTAGTTATTTCACATATAGGGAAACTTATTCCAAGGATTTTCGAGGCCAAGTTAGGCTCGGGGGCTACGTCCCAGCGACGTACTTGTGAGTGGGCAGTTGTTTTATACCTATATATATTTATAGTTTCCATAAATGCGTATTTACTTCACTTTTACGCTTATCTTGCCTAGTATCATTATTGTGATATAAATTGTGATAAATGCTGCTATATGGTTGTGATATTACTGTCATGGCATTCATACGTACTTGTGTACATGCTCATCTTGCTGCGCCCGTTGTTAGTACTGGCCTCAGGGCCAGGGCCAGTCTTTCATGTGTATGTTCACATCCGCACCGTTCGCTCACCTTGGATCCAAGTTTAGGTGCCAGTCTTGTCGGGTAGATTGCATTAGGCAATCCGACTTATATGTGATGTGCTTTTGCACCAGTCTTCATGTGATTGTAGTACTACAGCATATTGATTACACACAGTCCTGTTCGTGTCAGAAACCATCTGTTCGAACTTGTGCGTCAGCTTGGATGGATAATCACTTAGTTATATTGATTATCACATGATTATTATGGTGGCATATGATACATCATTTACTTGGCATATTTCTGGTTATATGGCTGATATATTGGATTTTCATACTTACGTAGTATGTTTTGAGGAAACTATACTTGTTTTACGGCGAGGGGTTAGTATATTCAAAGATAAAGGTTTTCTTGTAAGCATTGTTTTGCTGACCCACTCAACTTTGTTTTTCGCCCTTCCAGGACCTAGATAGCTGTACTCTTTGTGGCACTCGAAGAATCACGGCAGTTCTGACATTTCCTTCTGTTCAGACGTATGAACTTATCACTATTATGTAATAAGCGTACTTTGGTTGCTTTGACTACTCTTTCGTAGTCTCACTGTCTATTACGCTCTGAATAATTGTAGTGGGTTCAACCCACGAATTGCGCACTCTTTCACTGTTTAGTTCTAATTAGTTTTAATTTTATTCACATTTTGCATCTCTTACCCTTATGGTTACGTCACTTCACGGTGACGGCCAGCATGTTTTGACCTTTCCAGGTCGGGGTGTGTCAATTGAGCAAAGACATTGAGGTCATTTTGAGCTCCTAGAACCCCGAAAACGGGGTGCCAAATCCATGTATCAAAAGATGCCACCGCCTCCAAAATGATACTTTTTTATCCTTTTCTATCCCCATAACCGCCTTGCCATACACTTGGACGGTTTTTCTAGGTCCAGTGTATACAGTCAATGCTTCCAATCATCCCAGGAAAACCTCGCATCTCGCCCTTCTTCAGAAGCCTTTACAAGTCCATCTCAGTATGTTTTCGGAGGTACTCTGCGGTGTAGATAGATTCGATTGCTTCGCAAAACCTCATCAGGGATTCAAGAATGGTTGATTTCCCCATCCTCGCTATCTCGTCCACTTGGTCTACAAATGCTCCATATGCAAGCATCTGCAAGGTAGCATTAAATTTTTGTTCAAAAAGGAGACTCATAGCACCAAAAGCATCATTCTTTTGCACAAAGTAAGAATCATGATTGCAAACAACAATCATGATTTTGTTGAACAAATGTCGTTCCATTCTATAACAATGTCTAAAGTACGTATCAGGAAATGCACTGTTACGGACAAAATAATCGTCCAAGAGTTCCGTACCTCGTCGTTGCCTACTTCTATCAAGGTTTGCAGAACATCTGGGCTTGCAGATCTAAGCCACAGCTCGGATGACCCAACGGGAAAGTGAGGTTCTGGCCATTCTTGCTTCGTCATCTCTCCTTCTACGCTCCTCATCATCTTCCATCTCATTTTAGGCCACCTGGAGATTGAACATTCCTTCTGATTGGTTAAACAATTCTTCCTCTTGCTGATCGATTTCCCACATCATCCTTGAGGAAGAAGAAAACATTATAAGAAGGAAGCAGAAACTATGAATAATGATAGAGATCTTGAGAAAATTTGTGTAAGATTTGTGAGGATGGATGGTGGCTTATATGGAGGATTCAGAAAGGATTAGGTTGTAGATAATGCCACGTGGCATGCCGTCATTCGTTAAAAATCTGACCGAAATCTATCCTCATAGATTGTAAACAGATTGTGACACGTGGCGTGACATGATTGGTTAAAAATCTTATCGGAAATCCATCACCAATTATTGTATTTTCGGATAATGACATGTGGGACAACGAGAACGATTAAAAATCTTATCGAAAATCCATCACCAATAATTGTCTTTTCGGCTAATGACACGTGGCGCAACGAGAACGATTAAAAATCTTATCCGAAATTACAAATAAAATTATTTTGTATTATTTTATAAATAAATAAAATAGTAATATTTTATTACTAATTGCCAGGGCTATTCAATGTAGGGATGGAGATGCAAAAGGCGATTATTGTTCATTAAGGGCAGTTACTGTTCACTGGGTGGATAGCATAATGGATAGCCTGGGGGGCCATTTCCTACAGTGGAACTGCTCTAAGATATTTTTCTTTTGTTATTTTATTACTTTATTATTATCATTTAGGGTAAATCTCATTTTACTACCCTCAAGTTTCGTGGTTTTCAACATTTGATACATGAAGTTTTTTCGTCCCAGAGTTATACCTAAAATATTAATTTTGGAATAATTTCATACATCCGTTAGTCTAGCTGTTAAGTCTTCCGTTAACTGATGACGTGATGCCCATGTGGACAATGATCGGGTGCCATGTGTCATTAAGGTGTCCACATGGAAATTAAAAGTAAAAAAAAAATTATTTAAAGAAAAGTGTTAATAAAAAATAAAAATAAAAATAAAAAACCAAATCCCCTTCGTCTTCCCCAAATCCTCACCCGTACCCACCCTCCCACCACTTGATTTGCCTTTCTGGACCAACCCATTTTCGTCCTCGACCCTAAAAATGGGCAAGTTGACGTAGTCCCAGCGGTCGACGTCTTCCAAAAGCTTGAAAGGCAGGACCTTGTTATCCACCTCCATGTTGAACTCATACGCCACCGAATGCCCCATCTACGTGTCCCTTAAATCGAACCCCAACACCTTCAAATCCTCCACTTGAAACCCTAATCCCTTCACAATCGCCTCCTTCAAATCCTGCAAGTCAACCAACCAAATATCAATCAAACAACCAATCAATCAATCCAAATCCAAAAATTCAAATTGTAGAGAGAGAAAAAAATAAGGGGCATATGGAGATGGCTCTAGGGGTGGCGTAGGGAGGGCGGAGCTCCGGTGAGAAAATCAGAGAGAGAGAGAGGACCGGAGGAATTGCACCGACGGAGATGGCTATGGGGTTGGCGTAGGTCGATTGCAACAAAGTTTCCAGAGAAGGTGTCTCCCTCATACAGAACTTGCTCCGAGATGCATTCCAACTCCATCACGGTGATTGAAAGAGTAGTAGCAACATTATCATTACCGATGAAGCTCATAAGAAAATTGTACGCCACATAAATCTTGGCGGTCTCAAACCATTTTCGCTTCTCCATTTTTTATCTGCACTGAATCAAGAAAGAAAGAGAGAGAGAGAGAGAGAGAGAGAGAGAGAGAGAGAGGGAGAGTGAGAGAGAGAGAGAGAGAGACTGTTCCTGAAGTGGAAAGATAAAGAGGCTTGAAGTTCGGTTAATTGGTTATGAAGTCCGTTGGTTCCCTCCATGACTTTGATTACCACATGTTTGTTCTTTCATTGGTAGTTGGGGATCTGGGTGGGTGATGGGGGTGGGAGGGTGGGGATTCTGGGGAAGACGAAGGGGATTTAGGGTTTTTATTTTTTTATTTTTTTATTTTTTACACTTTTCTTTAAATAATTATTTTTTTGAATTTTTTATTTCCACGTGGATCCTTTAATGACATGTGATGCCCAGTCATTGTCGACATAAGTGCCACATCATCAATTAACGGAAGACTTAACAGACAGACTAACAGATGTATGTGACTGTCCCAAAATTAACACTTTAGGTATGATGAAAAAAACTTCATGTACCAAATGTTGAAAACTACAAAACTTAAGGATAGTAAACTGAGATTTACTCTATCATTTATGTCCTATCAACATGATAGCTCATTATTTAATAATATTATTATTGCTATATATGTATTCATAACAAATGACCACTACCATAAAACGTGGCACAGTCTGAACACATCACACATACTTACATTATTTGAATGTTTGTGGTGAAATACAACTGATTCGTGTCACAATATACTTATATGTGTCCCCTATTGTCTTCATATTTATCTATCACATGACTTTTATTTAGGCATGCCGCACTTGTAATGGCACATATTATTTTATAGTCATATTTTATATATTTAGTATGACACATACCACTGTTAAACATACAACATGCAAATGGGGTACCATATTAGAACTTGTTACCCTTTGGCACTTGTTCGCAATCCTAGTAGAGAAAAACATGCTTTGTTTATATATTTGTTGCTAATAGTATTAACTGGTGATTATTAGGGACTCTTATCATAAAGTAATGGTAGTGCACACTACTCGGCACATGCTTTTGGTGACAAAGATTGAGTTTGAAAGGTGATGTTTTGTTTGACTGGACATCCATTTGCTCGGACACTCGTTCATTTAGATACTCATGTGATCAGACACTCGCGAGCTCAGATACCCATTCGTTCGGGCACTTACGAGATTGGACACCCTTGAGCTCGAACCTCGACTCACGGACCTAGCTTGTGGACCCAACTCAAAAACCCTGCGTATGGCCCCTACTCAAAGACCCTGCATGTGGACCTGATTCGTGAACGTGACACATAGACCTAATATGTGAACTTGACAAGCGGATCTGACTCATGTCGAGAGTTCACTCATATTGAGTGCACACTCACATAAACGCATACTCACAACAAGGAACACCACGAGTTGAACCGTCTCGCAACGAGCATAGCCCCCAGCCGAGCAACCGCCTTGCCACGAGCACCGCCTCTAGCCTAGCAACCTCACAATGTGTGCTACTTCTAGCTGAGTATTGCTTCATGTTAAGGATCGCCTCATGTCGAGTACCGATTTTGGACGACATCTAGTTATTTCGGCCCGCACATGGATTGAATTTGAAGTCTACAGCCAAAAGACTCTCTTGACTGAAAACTTGAGGGACTCATGTTGTACCATACATTGGGCCTTAGTATTTGGGCCTCATGACCTAGCCCATGATGTCTGTAGGAGGTGAACCCACACTTGAAGACAACGCAAATGAGGGCAAAGAATAGAAAAGAGAGAAAACCCTGGCCTCCATAATCTCGATGTACATTGTAACCCTCAATTTACATAGTGAAACCGAATCGACACCAATGTGGACGTAGCCCCAACTTAGGGTGAACTACGATATATCTTTGTGTTCTTATGTGTTTGTGTGATTCAAGGTCGAATTTACCTTGGTCCAAGATCGACCCAATTTTGTGCATCAACAAGACGCACTACTTTGGACACACAAATTTACAAAAAGCTTTTGACGATTGAAGTTTATTTACAAGTTGTTTTCTTTCCATGTTCTTAATAATATTTTGTTTTATGGTTGTTCGTAACTAGTTTCTTTTGCTAAGGCGAGGCCACGAGCTTAGTAAGAATATGTAATTTATTTTCAATTAACTTATGATAGTATGCATGCATGTTTTGAATTATTAATCACTGTGTTTTAAACTATCAAGGTGTCTTAGTGATTCACAACCATTAGGATATTTAGAAAAGTAATTTGATGCAATTTTGGACGGAAGGTTCCCTAAAATTGGCATGGGCTTAGGATGCCACATCTTAAGGGTTGCATGGTTTTTCAAAGAGTTTTCATAAAACTTAATGAGTTTTTCATATTCATATATGATCCGAATGTCCGGACGGGTTGCATGTTAGATATACGTTCTATGTTAGAGGTTCCAAGTAAGACATATATTAGGAAAACTTAACCTTCAAAATATGCAAGGGCAATTCATAAGTGATTGGGAGAACTACGTAGGATTGTTAAGGTGACTGTGGAACCCTAGTGTCTCTTTAAATTGATTTTCTAGTCGATTTCTTAATTTGTTTTTTGTTGTTTTTTTTGTTAAATTCGTTTTTATTATTTTTTGTCACAAAATCAACATTTTCCAAAACTTTGTTTCAACTAATTAATTAAGAATTAGTTTAAACACAAATTATTCATTTAATCCTTGTGGAAACAACCTTACTTGAGCCATTCATACTACAACTACGTTGTACTCTTGCAAGTATTTTTAAGTATTTTTATCCTTACTTTTGCAGGTAGTAAAAATCCTATCAGGTTGCACTTTCCAAAAGGTCTTTGGTCGTTGGAAAATCAATAAACAAACCAAGTAGATGGGGTTCCATGGTTTTCAACAACCATCCCCTTAACAATTGCATCTTCGGTGATTCACTTAGTATAGTCAGGATCAATTTTATCAACTTCGGGGTTTTTTTTTTCAGTGAAATAAGCAATCTTTCCTAGCCCCGCAGTGCGTACTTTGATCATGTTCAATGAGTCTTTGAAGTTTGAGTTACTTAACTTGAACCAAATGGTAGGCATTGATGTTGGTGGATCCACTAGGGTTCTAGCGTTCATCTCTTTGGCCATCGATATATTAGGATTTCGGTAGATTAGTTTGGGTTTGAGGATCAGTACGCAGACCAGAAAACATGGCCAACTATGGTTTGTGTTTTAGCTAGGGTTTGTGTTTGGGAAGAGACAAGCCTAATGAATATGTTCTGGTGCCAAGATAAAAATAAGGGTGCTTTAGATTTTGGCCCTTGGAACTCAATATTTCTAGATAAAAACCCATCTATCTTTAAAGATCCATTTTAAGCCCAAATTTAAAATTTGCAAACATATGGGAACACTATTGACCTATTAATACAATTTATTTACACTCATGCCACTCATACTTTATGGTCCTTTTTCCAAATTCCTAAATTTATGCCAAATTAATAGTAGAAAAAGTGAAATAAAATGTAAAAAGTGTTTGCATTAACCGTATCCATGTCAAACTAGAAAAGTAGTTTTTTTTTTTCGTGATATATTTTGTAACAATTTTACCTATATTAATTGGTAGGTAAATTAGTTTGTTCCAATTATTTAAAAAAAAAATACTACACCTATATTATATATTTTGAATCAAATAACATTCCTCTAACTTGTAGGTAAATTATTTTCTATGTATTGTTATATATGTTAGACAAGTTTTGTTGTTGTATAAACATGAGTGGAACATAATATTGTTGATTTTATACATCAAACTGCATTTCTTTTGTTATAGGTAAATTATTTTCCATGTACAAGTACTTATGTTAGGCACGTTTTGTTGTTGGTACATACAATATTTTGTATCATTGTAAAGAAAGATATTACATTACACCCATGGTATAATTGTTGTAGGTAAATTATTGGAAATTAATTTGTAGTTAGGTAATGAACATTTTGCATCATTAGAAATGAACATTTCAAATAGTAGGTAGGTAAATTAATTTGTTCTAATTATATAAAAAAAATTACACTACACCTAGTTATATTTAATTTTTCCAATTATTAAAAAAATTTATACTACACCCAACCAAATAACATTTATCTAACTTGTAGGTAAATTATTTTCCATGTATTGTTAGATATGTTAGGCACGTTTTATTGTTGTATAAACATGGGTGTAACATAGTTTTTTTAATACTATGCATCGAACTACATTTCTTCTTAATATAGGTAAATTATTTTTCATGTATTAGTACATATGTTAGGCACGTTTTGTTGTTGGTATAAACATTATTTTGCATCATTGTAAAACTGAGATATTATATTACACCCATGGTATAATTGTTGTAGGTAAATTAATGTGCATGTAGATAATGAAATACACTGTTCTAATATATTAATAAAAAAAAAAGATAAATTCAAAAGTATTCAAGAGTAGGGTGAAAAAAACCGAATCGAATAGTTTTATGAAAATTCAAAGCCTTTCTAAAAAATTAATATGCAATAAATTTTTGACATTAATGTCTTCTTTTTTTTTTTTTTGCAAAATCATTTACTCTCTCCTTACAATTAATTGTCTACATCAAATATGTAATAGGGGTATTTTAGGAATGTGAAAAATGTAAAATGTGTGAAGTAATATGAAATTAATGAATTTTCTTATGTGGATCCTAGTTATTGGGTTTTCTTTGAGTAAAAAAGTGATGTAGGGTTTTATATGAAGAAAATTGAGTTAGAAGGGCTAAAATCATATTTTCAGTAAAAAAAAAATCGAGTAATTTGAGTTAATTCAATTGTATATTCTTCTCTGTTGAAGGTGTGATTTATATACATGTAGGTTTACAAGAAAACCATAATAAGAAGGGAATTATAATATTAAAAATACATACAAAAAATATTGACTGATGCAAACAAACGGTTGTTGGTCTAACATGTAGGTCCCATGTAATACTGCATAGAGCAGCTGTACTCAAGAATTCTTCTCCTCCCTTTCAATTCTAGGATTAACCAAAATCAAATTACAGTGTAACAAATTATAAAAATGTAATTGAAACAAAATGACATCTAAACATGTGTTTTCTGATAAGGGAAGAATCTGGATCATGAGCGCCAAAGTGCTTTACTATTAATGTCTACACATTATCTCATTATCTTGTTAAAATTTCAAGATCTGGTCAACAGCCCATTACTAATTACATAATGCAACTTTTGAAACAAAATGAATGCAGTGTGGAACATATTATGTATAAGACAATCACATAGCTAGAATAACGACTTACCTGAAGGAGAAATCTTGCTATGGTTAAGGCTCTTCTACAGCTTAACTCCTTCTATAGGCAATATCTCAATAAATGGGGCTTGAGCTTTAGAGTTTCTTGCGGGTGATGGGGCATGAAGGGAAATCTATGAGATTTAGACATGGGATTTCATAATGACTATCATGCATATTCAAATCAAATTTAATATACGAAAGCGGCGGAAGCATTTATAACATATTATCAAAGCTATAGTCATGCAAATCCCCTTCAAGGTTCATAGGTTTATATATAATGCATCAAAACATTTTATAGAATCAAGAACAAAGTGAAGGTTAGTCTTATACCTCTTGATCTAGACTTGAGACCAAGGATGGACCACCTCCAAGCCCTTTGCTCCTTGAAATCCTTGAGCCTAGCCTCCCTCCTTGCTTCCTCCACTTTGTAAGAGTGAGTGCTCCTAGGTTCTCTTCAAGTTTCCAAAGTAGGAAACCTCAAAAGATCTGTTGGAAATGTGCCCTAAAGCCAATCATGTGATGATACTTTACGGACATTTCACATGTTAAACTAATCTAGTTTTACATATAAAGGGCAAAGATTATTGTTTGAGCCGTCTCATATAAATGTTATATGCTTAAACAATAAAGTCCAAGGAATATGTGATTGGGAGAATGCAATCTAATGAAGTTAGATTCATGAGACCATTCTTTCGTAGACACATCCTAAACGTTCCTGATCATAGGATTGCCAATTGGGCATTGACAGTCCGTCAAGATTGGTACGTACTATGTCTTCTCTCAGGGAGAGTGATTTGTCTCGAGTCATTGGTGTGTGTGACATCAAGACAAGTACGGTAGGTGCTCAATAGAGAATGAGTTCACTGAACGCGATCAAAGAAGAGTTCTCATATTCCATGTCACATGAGAACTCATGTTTGAGATAATGCAAATTAGTCCTTTGACCTGAGGCATCATAGTTGTCTTGTGGTTAAGTCCTTGATCTTTGATTATGTCAAAGTCACCCCATCGGGGTGTCCACGGCATCGTTGGGGTCAAGCCACTTAGCTATGGAGACAAGTGAATGCGCAACAAGGGATCTCTAACCTTCAAACCGCTTGAGGGAGAATACTCTCTGATATGATTTGAATCTCTGGCCAGAGTATGAATGAGATTTGGGAATGCGTTTCGAATCACATTCAAGGTAATCATATAAGCACAAGACACACATTGGATAGTAGACATGAGCAAATAAACTATCAAACCAAACAATGTGGTCAAGAGTATTAAATTAGAGAAAGACCGTATTGCATTTGTAATCTCAAACTGAATAGGCTCTCCACCTCTTCTGATTAACTTGGGTAACCATGATATGCTGCTAGGTGTCACTCATGGTTTGTGGAAGCCTTAAACGTGTGTAATCACTAAAGGGAGAATTCAAAATAGTTTCAATTCACAATCGATGTAAAATGGTTTTAATCGCCCACTACCTCGCTAAAAGGGACCTAATAGATCGCTCACCATAAAAGGTGAAGATTGAAGAAACAATGGAGATGAGTAAGAATAATTAAATGGTTTAATTATTTATGACAAGGATTAATTAATATGTTAATTAATCAAACGAATAAGTTCGTTAAAGACCTCGGGATAGTTTTGGACCTTAAGGCCCAATGGGCTTCGAACGTCAAGCCCATTAACTTAAGTTGTATGACAATTTAATGAATAAAGATTCACAAAGGCCCAAAAGCCCAAAAATCCCAATATGGCCGGCCATGTGTGATGAAAATTGGTTTTGGTTATTTAGGTCACTTAAAGAAGTGACTATATAAATGACTTTATAGCCTAAAATTCATTAAGGCTTCTTTTTGGAGAAAATTGGTGAGAACATGTCTCTCCTTTTCTCTCTAGGAGGAAGGTCACCTTGGAGGGTACATCTAGCAATCCTACTACTCCAAGGTCACTCATTTTCTTCTACAATCTAACCTTGGTGAAGAGACTTAGAGGTTCTCAATTTTGGGAACTTGGATAACCATATTCTTCCATCCAAATCCATGGATCTAAGAAGCAAGGAATGAAGGCCCTATCTCTTTGGGTGATTAGCCTTTGCTTATGGAAAGAGGAATCTACAAAGGTATATATTTATCAACTCACTTTGTTTTTTAGTTGATTCTTGGTTCACCAATCTACTAGGCTTTGAATTTCATGGGTAATGTTTTGTTTTTGAGTGCATGCAAGCATGATTCCGCCTTTAATTGTTAATTGCATGCTATATGATGTTGCTCAAATGAACATGTTTTCACAAAATAATCCTTCAAGTGGTATCAGAGCCTAGGTCTAGTAGTTGGTGAATCCTTTTGGGTTTTGTAGTTCATAGTTTGTGATTTAAAAGTTGTAATTGTTACAAGCTTTATTCTTGCTTCTTTGAAAGTAAATTTTGTTAGAAAATTTGCTATCTCAAATGTTGTAGATGTTGTTCATATGAGCATGAATATTGGAGCTAAAATTTGGTGCCATGCTTTTGGGAAAATTCGGCCAAATCCAAAGGGTGGATTTTTGGGTTCTTGTTTGACTTGTTAAAAGTGTTTTAATGTGTTCTTTGGAACCCCTATGTACCCTAGTTTGGTTAGATGTTATTTCCCTTAAGTAAGAATGGTTTTGGAATGTTTTTGGGTGAAAAAAGTTCATGGAAAAATTTGGGTTTTTCATGAATGTTCTTCATTGTTCTTGACATTTTTGCCAAGAACACAAAGGTTTGTGTTTTGATTCAAAGTTTTGATTTATTTCATAAAGTTTATGTGATATGTTTTTAAATGATTTATCATGTATTTAAAGTGTTAGATATTTGATTAAATGGCAATAGAAATATCTATCATCAAAACATATATTATTTTTATGAAAGGTGATAGAAATGGTGATAAGAATTTCTTATCTTACACACCACTAGATTGCCTTATGCCAAAACTCACAAATCAACACACACATCACACTTATCCCTTCCAAAACCGGCCACCCCTTCAAGTGGGGTACTTTTGGGGCTTTTATGCAATTACATAAAGTTTTGATACTTTTGTGTATTTGCACTTTGGCCTAAAAGTTTACGTTTTTACGTTTAGGTCCAAAAACGCTAAAGGACAAATTGTTTTGCTCCTTTAATGAAGTTTTTGCATTGATTAAATTTTGGGTTCTAGTGTAATTACATGAAGTAGTGGACTTTCGTGTCTTTACAAAGTGACCCCAAAAATTTTGCAATATAGCCAAAAAGTTGAGGTTAATTGCTTGATGGCCCAAATAGGATGAGAACAAAATTGTTTTGTCTCTTTAAATGAGAATTGGATTTTCATTTTGTTTAGCTCCATTTAAATCAATTTTATGGATACAAAAACCAAATGAAAATGTTGCATTCAATTTAATTAGTTAAAGTGTTAATTAATTAAAGGGTGATTATGAACCTAAGCCTAATATAATTGAGCTATGTGAAAGGCCGTTTCAAATTTGTTTGAACCATGGGAATGTGTAGATTAGATTTTGGTTGTAATTTGATTTGATCAAATGTTGTAAAAGGGCTTAAGCTCTTCTTTACTTTAAAGTAATTTGTTTTATGCAAATGTTGTAATGAGCATAAGCTCACCTTTACTTTGAAGTACTTCTTTCTTGCTTTATATGATATGCATGAAAATGAAGTAGTTGGGTCCAACGCCCCTAAGACAACACGCCTTAATGTGATTAAACGCGTAACTAAAATCAATCACCATCCCTAGACCGAGATTCAACACAAGGCTCGTGTTGAATCTAAACAAAGGTTCATAATCATCCTAAGGCCCTAAGGCAACTATATAGTCCATCAAATGAATGCGAAGGTTATGTTAGTAGTATCATATACTCTTGCTTTAAAAACCGTTTTAAAAGCATAGTGGGAGTATTATGTACAACTAAAACAATGAGATGGACCAATAGTTGTAATAGGACCAAAATTGTTTTAATAGAGATTAAAATAAATGTTTATATGTGATGAGACCTAAAACCCTCAACCAAACCAATATTAAGTTGATAAGCGAGAGATGTTTAGAATATCTCTTCGTGGCCTTCCACCATGGTAGCTCCAATCGTTTATGACTTGTACATCGGCTTCACCCTATCATGGGGGAGTACAAAGTGCATGCTTATACTCAGGAGGAGTCTATACACATACTTGATGAGGTGAGTGTAGGCAACGAAGATGGCCGATATCATATCATTGTGAGGCTATTCTTGAACCCCTTCATGAACGAAGCATGGTGGGAATGACTTAACTAAGTGCAATGGAACCAATATGGGAATGACTTAACTAAGTGCAATGGAACCAATATCATATCATTGTGAGGTTACATTCTCTAGAGGCCAAATAAGATGGGTACTTGCATTAGTTGCAAATGAGTAAGCGTACTCTCTCATTATTATTAATGCTAGCCAATATCATATCATTGTGAGGTGGGCTTGGTAGTAGTGAGCCTCCCATAACCTACTAGGAGTTTCATCCAAAACTCTCGAATTCCAATGAGGGATATGGAATTTGCCAAAAATAGTGGGTGGTGCTATTTTGATTTAAAGACCCGAATCAAATGGCTTAAAATCAATCAATTTATATTCGTTATGTATTTGTTTACCAATATATTTGCAAACGCTATCCAACACTTGACAAATAAAAACCGAATGTTTTAGTTTCCGGACTTGGTACCACAATCCCAAAGAATGTCTTAAATGGATTGTATATGTACCTAAGTAGTCTCATCCTCAAAATCGTTCTATTGGTAATGTATCATTGAAAGAACATGTTAGATAAGTCTATCATGAAGAGGACAACACAAACAACCAATGCTTAATCCTTTGTTAAATGAACAAAGGAACTTACGAAGATTAGCATAATGACGAGGACACTTTTAGTGTTATTAGTTCTTCACTTACAAATCGTTGTATGAAGAAATAATAGTTGCTTTGAACAACCCTTAGTCAATGCAAACACTAGTGCTTGTTTCTTTGTTAAATGAACAAAGAACTTGAGAAGAAAGCACAAAGGCATGGACACTTAATATGCCATGATTCTTCACTTACAATTTGTTGTATGAAGAAATGAGAGTTGCCTTGTACAACTCTTGAAGGTTTGTAATTATGTTTAGAACATAATGGTTGGTTGACAAAAATAGTCCATTAACATGGACTTATGATGATTTTGAATCATTGAATGTTGAAGTGATAAACCACTTAACGAGACGGAAACTAGGCAAGGACTTCACCTTTGTGTCCCTATCCTAATGGTTCACTAAGTTTATTGTAAACTATGTAGTGAACAATAAACCACATGCTCTCCAAAATTGTTTGATGTGTATAACACAATTGAAAAAGGTTTCAAGAGAGATAGTGGGAGTTTAGGGACCATGACTAATGTAGTCAAAGGTGAAAGTCAAATAAAGAAGATAAATAACTCCAAGGGAACAAACTTTCTTTATGAAAGGATGGACATTGGAAGGGGTATTTGCAAGAAATGTCTTGCAAGTGTCAAGAACACACCTTTCGAAGGTGTTATAAAATGTTCTTGAAAAGTTCAAAACAGTTGGTTCTTCTACTTGAATGCTTGATTCCGTATTAGTAACTATGTTTTGCAATCGTTGTAAAAGTGTGGCTAATAAGAAGTAGAAGATTAATGAGAGAAGAGAAAGTACTTCACATTCGAAACGTGAATCAAATATAGATCTATGCGAAAGCAGATGGTACTTACTTCCTCATATGAACTACCAAAGAAATTGGAAAAACATAGATTGTCTTTATATTCCAATTTTAAGGAACTAAATTCCGTCACTATGTGAAATGGATAAATGTTTTGTTTGACAAAACAATGTTCTTTATTAATCAATGATTGGATTATGGTAATCTAATTAATTATCTCTATAGTAGAGATAATATGGTAGTGTTAACTGTTTAGAAAATAATGATGCTTAAAACCCAAAAGGTTGCAAGGTAGTGACTAATCCCAACTAAAGTTGTGATACCTCTAAAACATAAATTACGAGTTGGTCATAGATGGACGCTTTGGATCGTTAGATCCGGATCCAATACCTTCTTGTTAAAATTGTATAGAGGCGAAATGTTCGAATCTTTATTCTTTTGGAAAGAAGAAAGAATCACAAAGTTGTTGAGGTTAATTCACTTAGATGTTAGTAGCACTTGTCCACAAACATAATACTACTCATGTTGGATAACATTCACCGAAGATCACTCTCGGTTGGACTATAGTTTATTTTGAATAAACACAAGTCCGAATACTTTGCAAAATGTTTCAAAGAATTCAAGAAATGTAAGTTGATGAGTAAGACATCTAAAGTACTTACTTCCTCATATGAACTACCAAAGAAATTGGAAAAACATAGATTGTCTTTATATTCCAATTTTAAGGAACTAAATTCCGTCACTATGTGAAATGGATAAATGTTTTGTTTGACAAAACAATGTTCTTTATTAATCAATGATTGGATTATGGTAATCTAATTAATTATCTCTATAGTAGAGATAATATGGTAGTGTTAACTGTTTAGAAAATAATGATGCTTAAAACCCAAAAGGTTGCAAGGTAGTGACTAATCCCAACTAAAGTTGTGATACCTCTAAAACATAAATTACGAGTTGGTCATAGATGGACGCTTTGGATCGTTAGATCCGGATCCAATACCTTCTTGTTAAAATTGTATAGAGGCGAAATGTTCGAATCTTTATTCTTTTGGAAAGAAGAAAGAATCACAAAGTTGTTGAGGTTAATTCACTTAGATGTTAGTGGCACTTGTCCACAAACATAATACTACTCATGTTGGATAACATTCACCGAAGATCACTCTTGGTTGGACTATAGTTTATTTTGAATAAACACAAGTCCGAATACTTTGCAAAATGTTTCAAAGAATTCAAGAAATGTAAGTTGATGAGTAAGACATCTAAAGTATTTACCTCCTTAGATTTGATCCAAGGAAAGGTAACACTTTAGATGAGTTTCCTTGAAAGATATCAAGGAAAATAGCATCATAAGATAATGAATTTCTCCATTAGGAGAAGAACGCACTCGAATAAGTTTTAGTTCGTTAGATGTTATCTATTACCCATATATAGGATATATACTTCTAAAAACAATATGATTGTCAATTAGAAGATCTTCCAAAATTTTCATAACTCCATAAGATGTAGTTGGAAAGAAAGACAAATCTTAAGCATGTTAAAGATTTGGGGTTGTGTGCTAACAAGCAATATTTGTTTGATAACAATCTTGTGGGATATCCTTAAATTAACTTTTGGATATCGCTTCTATAAACCAACTAACAAATGTTGTTTTGTTGGGTAGTTCATTGTAATTCTACAATGTGATTTGCCTAAGAGCAAATGAACGAGAGATAGAACTCAAAGAATGGGTTCTTTGAGAGACAAGAAAGTAATCAACAAATATAACAACCTAGTTCCTATACCTCAAGCTCCAAGGTAGTCGATAAGGATTTATAAACCGTCTCAGTTAAATGGTTTTGAACTTTATGACTATGTCATAGAGTTGCACCTCTTAATTCGAAAGAAATAAGAATGAAAATCCTTATGACTACATTGACTACATATACGATATATACTCAAGGAAATGGTAAAGTACCATTTGACTCGAAATAATGAAACCTTCATAGCTAATTGGTAGCTTAAGGTGACTACAATCAAAGAGAATGGTTGACTTTAAAGGAACCATTTTTGACGTAGTCTTAGTTTCAATTAATTCGAAGAATGCTAGCTACAACTAAATGGTGATTCAATGTTTAGACATAATATGGGTTTCCGAAACCATTATTAAGATAGTCTTGATAATATATGTCTAAAACTATAAATCACAAGACATGTAAGTTGTAGAGATCCATCCATCATGGATCTTAGCAAGTTAGTGGGAGCTATTTGCATTTTATGAGAAAAAGGATCAAATCGTTTGATTTCTCATAAAGATGTAAATGAATCTTTTGTTTACTAGTTTTACAAAAGATTAGTGGGAGTTAATCATGTTCCTAAAAATTTAAATATATATGATATATTAATTTTGGAAATGAAAAGAATACTTCTTCGTTAAAGTTATGACTTTAATACATTATATGAAGATAGAATGTATATGGGAGATATAGTCTATATACATGGGATGGAAATCTATAATGATATATTTCATGATATAATTGGATTATATCAATCCCTAATAATAGACAATGGATGCTAGGAAGTTTCTCATATGATGATAAACTTCAATTAGAAGGATGACTCTAGTAAGACTAGCAAGTTGCCCTTCTCAAAGGGAACGTGCCCCTTTGACTCCCAAAGAAATAATGCGTAAATAGAATCCTTTATGCATACGCAGAAAGGTGATTTATGTATTTCATATTGTATGAAAAACATTGATATGAGTTGTACCTAGAACGGTACAAGACGATATCAATGTAAGCCCAGGATCAGAACCATGGCAACTGTCAAGTGAGTCCTTAAGTATTTAAGAAATACTAAAGGATAAATTCCTCAAAGATCGAGGAAGAATCAAAGTAACGTAATGGAAGCGTAAATGTATTAGATTATGAATCTAATCCATCATTGGATGTTTCTTCATTATGAATGAAGAGATAAACAGATATCTCTTTATTATGACTAAAGAGATATTTGGATGGAAACATTAAAGTAATGACTTTAGTGTGTTCCATTATGAATGCAAAATATATTGCCATATAGAAGTTTACAACAATGTTGTTTGGATGGGAAAGTTCATTTATGAACTCTCTATTCGGTTCCAACCAGAAAGTGTTTGACACTAATGGGGCGATAGCTCAAGCCTGGGAATCAAGGTCTCATCAAGATCCGAACTCAAATGAGAGACTGAACCACATGATTGAGAATCATGTATAATGGTGACGTCGTTATTCTCAAGGTTGCTTCTATGGATAACACATATAGATGTCCACTGTCTAGGCCTACTATTCAGCCATTTGTGAAATGACTACAGAAGAGATATCATCATGATGAACAAGCTGATTGGCTCTAGTGCAAGTGGGAGATTGTTGGAAATGTGCCCTAAAGCCAATCATGTGATGATACTTTACGGACATTTCACATGTTAAACTAATCTAGTTTTACATATAAAGGGCAAAGATTATTGTTTGAGCCGTCTCATATAAATGTTATATGCTTAAACAATAAAGTCCAAGGAATATGTGATTGGGAGAATGCAATCTAATGAAGTTAGATTCATGAGACCATTCTTTCGTAGACACATCCTAAACGTTCCTGATCATAGGATTGCCAATTGGGCATTGACAGTCCGTCAAGATTGGTACGTACTATGTCTTCTCTCAGGGAGAGTGATTTGTCTCGAGTCATTGGTGTGTGTGACATCAAGACAAGTACGGTAGGTGCTCAATAGAGAATGAGTTCACTGAACGCGATCAAAGAAGAGTTCTCATATTCCATGTCACATGAGAACTCATGTTTGAGATAATGCAAATTAGTCCTTTGACCTGAGGCATCATAGTTGTCTTGTGGTTAAGTCCTTGATCTTTGATTATGTCAAAGTCACCCCATCGGGGTGTCCACGGCATCGTTGGGGTCAAGCCACTTAGCTATGGAGACAAATGAATGCGCAACAAGGGATCTCTAACCTTCAAACCGCTTGAGGGAGAATACTCTCTGATATGATTTGAATCTCTGGCCAGAGTATGAATGAGATTTGGGAATGCGTTCCGAATCACATTCAAGGTAATCATATAAGCACAAGACACACATTGGATAGTAGACATGAGCAAATAAACTATCAAACCAAACAATGTGGTCAAGAGTATTAGATTAGAGAAAGACCGTATTGCATTTGTAATCTCAAACTGAATAGGTTCTCCACCTCTTCTGATTAGCTTGGGTAACCATGATATGCTGCTAGGTGTCACTCATGGTTTGTGGAAGCCCTAAACGTGTGTAATCACTAAAGGGAGAATTGAAGATAGTTTCAATTCACAATCGATGTAAAATGGTTTTAATCGCCCACTACCTCGCTAAAAGGGACCTAATAGATCGCTCACCATAAAAGGTGAAGATTGAAGAAACAATGGAGATGAGTAAGAATAATTAAATGGTTTAATTATTTATGACAAGGATTAATTAATATGTTAATTAATCAAACGAATAAGTTCGTTAAAGACCTCGGGATAGTTTTGGACCTTAAGGCCCAATGGGCTTCGAACGTCAAGCCCATTAACTTAAGTTGTATGACAATTTAATGAATAAAGATTCACAAAGGCCCAAAAGCCCAAAAATCCCAATATGGCCGGCCATGTGTGATGAAAATTGGTTTTGGTTATTTAGGTCACTTAAAGAAGTGACTATATAAATGACTTTATAGCCTAAAATTCATTAAGGCTTCTTTTTGGAGAAAATTGGTGAGAACATGTCTCTCCTTTTCTCTCTAGGAGGAAGGTCACCTTGGAGGGTACATCTAGCAATCCTACTACTCCAAGGTCACTCATTTTCTTCTACAATCTAACCTTGGTGAAGAGACTTAGAGGTTCTCAATTTTGGGAACTTGGATAACCATATTCTTCCATCCAAATCCATGGATCTAAGAAGCAAGGAATGAAGGCCCTATCTCTTTGGGTGATTAGCCTTTGCTTATGGAAAGAGGAATCTACAAAGGTATATATTTATCAACTCACTTTGTTTTTGAGTTGATTCTTGGTTCACCAATCTACTAGGCTTTGAATTTCATGGGTAATATTTTGTTTTTGAGTGCATGCAAGCATGATTCCACCTTTAATTGTTAATTGCATGCTATATGATGTTGCTCAAATGAACATGTTTTCACAAAATAATCCTTCAAGATCCTCACCCACTAGTGTAGTGAGAAGGATGAAGGAATAACCAAAAGGGTGAAAAATTGTTAGCTAAATCACCCCCTTTGGTGGCCGGCCCTTGTGAAGTTAGAGAGCTATTTTTCTTTTGCCTCTTTGTTGTTTTAACACACAAAAACCCTTATGAACTTTATCTCTATAAAGTCTCATATATATACAAAAGAAACCTAGCCAACAACTTGACTAAATATCTCACTCTTTCCACACCAATATGGCCGGCCTCTTTGTTGTTTGTTTGGGCTTTGGGCTTTTATTATTTCAAGTCATCCAATGCTTGAATAAAAGCCCAATGGGTTTAGGCCCAATGGGCCCAATTAAACCCAAACGTTTCTTTAAGCCCAAAACGATCTTTATCGCTTTTATGATTTCTTTAGACTTTCTAAATTAATCACAACAATTAATTAATCCAATTAATTATTTCCATCATCCATTAATTACTCACTACAATAGTGTATTGGTGAACAATCTTTTAGGTTCTAATTAGCAAGGCAGTGAGGTGATTGGTACCAATCCAATTAATTCAATCACTTAGTGAATTGAAACTTCATTTCAATTCACCTTTCTTCTTTGATTACTACATTTAATCATCTAGAAGAACTCACAAGCTATGAGTGACATCTAACCATATGTCATAGCTACCCAAGCTAATGTAGAAGTTTATTCGGAGAACCTATTCAGTTGGAATTACAATGTAATTCGATCCTTCTCTAATACAATACTCTCAATCACATCATTAGGGTATGGATATATTATGTCAAACCCCTAATGTGATTATTCCTTCATATATGATTCATTTGAGTCGTATAGGAACGCTTTCCTTTTAATACGCTTGATACTTCGGCCGAAGATTCCCGAATCATATCTTAGAGTATTCTTCCTCTCTTATCGAGGATTAGAGATTCCTTGTTGCACATACACTTGCCTTCATGACTAAGTGGCTTAACCCCAATCATGCCGTGAACACCCGCAAATGGGGAGACTTTGACATAATCAAATATTAAGTACTTAGCCACAAGACAACGATGATGCCTCAGGTCTAAGGACTACTTACATTATTCCAACCATTAGAGTTACTTGCTTGACATGTGAGTAGACCTCCATGCAAGTACTCTCGTTCGATTGTGTTCAGTGAACTCATTCCCTTAATGAGCACCTACATACTTGTCTTAGTGTCACAACACGAATGGGATAAGACTTTCCATCCTTCCATTTGAAGCAGACACAGTATGTACTGGTCTAAACATTGTCAGTATCCCTCCGACAATCCAATGACCAGGAACCTTTTGGACATCTGGTTATGTGAAGAAGGTCTCTATAGTCTAACATCATTAGATTACTTCTTCAATCGATCCATTGTCCATGGATACATTATTAAGGACATATATCGTTTATTGAGATAGTCCTATTTCGTGTCTTTGCCTTTGATGTATAAGATTCATCCATACATCCATTTATTTGTCCTGAAAGATTTCTTCCAAAGATTGACTTTCAGGGCATATTTCCAACAGGGCATACCATACTTCTTCACTGGCACAACTTAGTGTCTTACAGCTTCACATTCGGGTGATGGATTTGATGTGATATTTATGCGTATTGAAATAATTTATGACATACTCCCAACTTCACTAGTAATGGCTAGTGTAGGTGTATTATGTATTATATTTCTTCACTGGTGCAATCCAGTATCGTACAACTTCACCTTCAAGTGATGGGCCCTACCATATTTCTTCACTAGCGTAACCCAGTGTTGTACAGCTTCACCCTTGAGTGATGATTTTGCCTTCAGGCGACTTTGATACTCCTATTTAAGTACATTGTTATATGATTTGAAAACGTTTTACGGATTTACCTTTGGGCGATTACGATACCACTATTTAAGTAAATTGTCATATGATTTACGAACATTTTATGGATTTGGCTTTGGGTGACTATGATACCCCTATTTAAGTACACGGTTATATGATTTATGAGTGTTTTACAGATTTGCCTTTGAGTGATTACGATACCACTATTTGAATACATGGTTATATTATTTATGAACGTTCTTATAGCATGCTAGAGTTTTCAGAAAAACCTATTATGTATTACTATATGAGTTTTCTAAAACTAGGGGTTAGTATGTTCAAAAGAAAATTGGTTTTACTTATTATTATTATAATCCACTCACCCTTTGTTTTGCACCCCCTTCAGGACTCAGAAACGAGGTGTACAATTCCAGTGTTGAGGCATTCCTATATCAGTAGCTTTGAGCCCTCCTCCTTTTTATGTATGACCCATTTCTTTATAATCGTACCTTTATATAATATGTCTCCCACTGTGTTCTTGATTAGGGGTATGCTCTGGACATGTTACTCAGAAACGAGGCATACAATTCCAGTGTTGAGGCATTCCCATATCAGTAGCTTCGAGCCCTCCTCCTTTTTATGTATGACCCATTTCTTTATAATTGCACCTTTATATAATATTTCTCCCACTGTGTTCTTGATTAGTGGTATGCTCTGGACATGTTCAAGCATTTCTCATGTTTTAACTATCAATGATCAGTACCTTACCAATGTCATGTTTAATTTATGAATTTTTAATTATGTTTACTTATTTTGCAACAAATTTGCATCTATGTTTTACATGTTCTTAGCATAAACATGTTAGAATGGCTTTCGTAATCCTCAGGTGTTGGTCAGCACTTGCCCATCCTGGTATTTAGATAATGTGGATGCAAATTTCGTCCTCCTTGTTCTTGGACAAAATTTCACCTACAAAACAAATAACACCTTAGGTCAAGGTTAAGAGCCTCATGCACCCTTGATGAATTAGGGGGGGGGGGGTTGGCCGAAGAACCTCCGATGCCAAAGTTAGAAATTTTTTAGGGAAAAGTGTTTGCAGAATTTAGCAAGAGAATTGGAATTGAGTTTTGGAGAGAATGAGGTAGTATTTATAGGGGTGTGGCTAGCCCCTTTAGGAGGAGGAGGACCGGCCACTTGGTTGATATTTTGGGTGAGGTTCATGATTTGTAGCTAATTAGGAATAATTGAATAATAAATCAATTAATTAGCTAATTAATAAAATAATTTCCTAATGGATTAGCTAATTAATATAATAAAGAGGAATGATTTGGGAGTTACCTTATGGAGACAATTTGATGATGATGGATGAAATAGGCTTGAAAATAAATGCCTATTTGGGCACTTTTGACTTGATTCAGGGATGATTGTCCACTGCTCGCTCGCATGTAGGAATTCCGGTATGCCTCGAGGGTAATTTTTTTCTTTTTACCCAAAAATCCACATGTTGCCTCTTGATTATTTTTGGCTCCACAAATACCCCCACACCTGTTGGGCTACTCGTAGGAAAAGGCAACAAGTGTAGAGATCTTTTTGCTTTAGGAAACGTCGGATTGTTTCCTATTTTGATGTTGATTCCCTCTTTAATAGGAAATTAGATCCTTCTAGGAAAGTGAAATAAATTTCTCTCAAAGCCTATTTAAGTACGCCTTAAGTGGGATATTAAATCAACTTTGAAGAGCGATTTATTCTACCCTACAAGAGAGAAAGAGCTTAGAGGATATTTGTTCCCCCTTCTCTAGCAATCTTCTAAATCTTGCATGTGCAAAGGACCGTCTTTCGTTGCTTTCTTCATCTTCTAAGCGCCACACCAAGGTAAGAAAAATTTAATTTTCCTTGTCTTCTTCTTGGATAGTTCTGTCACGGGGTAGCCATCGGGGTAGCCATCGGGGTGGTGTCGCACGTCGGCTGGCAGGGGCCAGGAGTTGGCTCGTCATAGGCCGAGAAGCAGTTATGGTAAGGACCACTGCTTGGGCTGCTCAGCTTGGCTAGAGCCAAAGGCAACTTGCGCGGTTGGGGCCGCAGATTGAGGGGCTGGTACGCAGTGCTAGGCAAGTCGTATGGTTCATGTCCTTTTGGTTCTTGGACCTGACGGGGGCCAGGTTGGCTATTGAAAGAGATGAGGATGTCTCAAGCCTCATGAGCTGCTAGAATGTTGGGCATGCAAGCCTCCTGCCTGTTGATCTGAGAGAAAAAAAATGAGGGAAAAGCCAGTATGGGTTGAGTTTCCCTACTGAGTACCGTGAATGGTGATGGCTGCTTTGTGCTATTTGTCGGGAAAAAAATGGGCTATTCCTGAGAGAAAAGGTAAAGAGGATCAAAATGGATACATTGGCTCGTCTGGTCACTGTCGTGGAACCTACTATGAATGAAGGTGGAAAGAAGAGATTTCCCCCTGCTCAAGAAATGTTGGTTGAGAAAAAACTAAAGACTTCCTTCGCTACTCGTAAGTGTCCGCTTGCTGTCGAGAAACCTATGATTGTCATGACTTCTTCCAATAGGAAGAAAAATGAGGTTGCTAGATCTGAGCCTATGGCACCTACCATGTCGAGAATGGCCAGTATAACTGCTGATAGGATTGCTTAGCGTAAAGGTCCTAGCATGCCCCTAGTGCCGAAGTCTGTAACAAGATGTCCGTTGGGTGATAAGTCTGGTTCACCTTTGGAGATGCTTGCTATTATGAAGAGCGAGAAGGTGTACTCTGCTGCTAAAGTGGGGCCAAGGCCCACTCCTTTTACGGTTGAGACTAATTCGCCTACTAGAAAGGGGGAGACTACTTGGGTGGGTAGCTGTGAGAAATCCACTAAGCCTACTTATGGAGAGGCTGCTGAGATTTATGCGCTTTTGAAATCGGATCTGTTTGAAGACATGGGCGCTTGTGCCAAGTTTTTCGATGGTCTTAGAAGGGTTGTTTGCCCAAGTTCCTTTGCGAAGCATACGACCGAGTATAGGAAGACTGCCCTACTTGCCATGATGCAGAAAACGACTATTCTGGCAACCGAGTCTATGGTCCTTGACCAAAAGGATACCAAGGCTGCCAAAGAGGTGGTAAGGGTTGTGGCAGCTGAAGTTTAATCTTCAACCGAAAAGATTAAAAGGTTAGAATATGAGCTCGTCGCTTTGAAAGGGTCTAATATTTATGCCCCCATTTCTCCACAACTTGAGACTGCTTGCGAAAGGATCGTTGACTTGAAAACTAGGCTTGACGCGATCCAAGTTAAGTATGAAAGTGCAGAGAAAGAGATCAGATGTCACATACCTCAGATTTAAGATCTTGAGCGTGCCGTTTCTTAGCTTCGTTTTGCTGTTTATGTAAAGGATGAAGAGTTGATTGATTCTTATAACTAGGTGATCCACCTTAAGAAAGTCATTGATAGGCTTGAACCCCAAGTGTTGGAACTCCAAGGTGTACTGAAGATCAATGAAAGTTTGAAGAAATAAGTGGATGAGCTGCAGCGCACTCCTGTTGGTCTGTTCAAAGAGATCGGGCAGCTGAAAGGTGAGAAGGTTGGGCTTGAGGCTTCGCTCGTTCAGAGTCAAGCCGATTTCTACAACCTAGGTTATATAGATCATTTCTTTAGTAGGCTATCTGACTTCGAGTTTGTTGGGAGAGACTTTGAAACCTTTTTTATTTCTCTAGAATACTTGTTTGCCTTTACTTTTGAGGCCTTCATTGGTGAAGTAGTTGGAGATGTTGGTGGCCAGGCTAGAGCGGCCGGGGATGAAGCGCCGGATGGTGCCGCTGCTGAGAATGTCATGGCTATTAAAGGTATAGCGATCGAGTAATCGTGGAGTGTCCAAGCTGCTGAAGAGTAGTCTTCTAGGTAGTCTTTGTTTCCCTCGTTACTTTTTGCTTTGGTTGAACTCATTCGGTCTTTGCTAGTTGTTTATCAATTTTGCTAGAAAATTTAATAAACTTGCTTTCTTCACTTTTCTCCATCTTTGCTTCTTTTGTTCATGCCTTAACCTTTAGACTATATAGACTAATGGCAAGCGTGCTACTTTTCTATAAGCAAACAGGCCTGCGCAGCCGATGCAGCTATAGGTGTTGGTATCGAACTTTGCAAAGTTGTTAGTCATAGGGTCGGCAGCCGAACACCTTACTTACAAAAGCAAAGAAGTCTGCGTGACCACTAGGCTATTAACCTTGGCTTTCTCCAATTTTGTAGATTGCGTAGCAGGTATCACAACACTTTAGGACTTGGTGTAAGTCATTCCGCACTTTGCAGAGGTGAAGCTTATCGACTACGTAGCATGTCGGCAATGAATAAAGCTTCGTATATGCACGCTAGCTTGTTTAACCTTTCACAAGAATGTGTGGTTGTATAAGTCTAGCGTGGCTTTACTACTCGAAGGGCAAGCTGTAGGCAGTTTTCTGGAAACCGTAGGCTACCTTAGTGCACTCGGTAGTAGCTTTAGGGTTCTAGGATAGCCATTTGTAAAGTGTACTACGTAATGTGCCCCCTCCGTCTCTAGGGCCTGATTTCCTGCAAATTAGGCCAAGAGACCCAAAATCCTTCATCTAGCTAAGCCTTGAAAAAGGCCATTATGGCTACTTCTAGGAATCCTAGCACAAGCCATCATGCACCTAGTTATACCAGGGCAGCCCGGCTCATCCACGTCTGGATATTCGAAGTGTAAGTTTATCCTTCTGCATTGGAAAGTAGACCCATGTGGGTGTCGGGGAATTAGTTTACCCTCTCGCACTGGAGAGCAATTAATTTATCCTCTCGCACTAGAGTATAGACCCAGATGGGTGTTGGGGAATTGGTTTACCCTCTCGCACTAAAGATCATGGTTGGTCCTTCGGGGGGGGGGCGTAATTCCTGCGATAAGTCCCTAAGAAGGGCGCGGTCTTCTTTTGAAGTGCATGGGTGATCAGTTGTTGTAAGCATGCAGCCAAGCCAATTTGTAATCTATCTTTAAATTCCTCATTGAAAAACAAGTAAATAAACAAGAACTTAGTTGTAAGGTAGGAACTACATAACAACTGGATAGTACTCAGCTTGCGAGATAGTGCCCATCGACCTACTTGAGTTTTTGGCCTTTGATGTAGTGGGAGGTCACGCTTGGTACTTCCTCAAATTGTAGGTGTTCCACTGCTTTTCGGTCTCTTTGTCGTTCATGGTGGCAGGGGTGTAGCTACTCTTGCCGCATACTCTGTTGATCTTGATTAAGGGACGATTGTGCACTGCTCGCGCGTAGGAATTTCAGTGTGCCGCGAGGGTAATTTTGTCCTTTTCACCCAAAAATCCACGTGTCACCTCTTAATTATTTTTGGCTCCATAGATAATACCGAGATCAGGTCGTGTCAACAGAGAACCCTAATATTTATACCAAAGACGGTGGTTTAATAAGGATACTACGTACCCAATGTGTGATCGTTTTCAATCCAGACTTGTCACCATGAATATCCATAATTCATATCATATACAAGCAGAGGCGGAGCCACAGTGGGGTCAATGGGGTCGCACGACCCCTTGGAAGCCATGGAAATAACCTTAGAGGTCCCTTGGAGCTGCTGGTGCGACCTCTTGGAGCTGCATACTACATGTTCGATGAAATGTCTGAAAGAAGAAAAAGACTTCGGTTGCAGGTTCTGTGTAGAGTTTCTGACCTTTAATTCCCACTTCACAGAGACGAGAGAGAGAGAGAGAGGGAAGGAAAGTCCTCGGGGTGGTGGTGATGTAGACCTTCGTCGGGGTAGTGGTGTGGGTGTGCGTGGGTGTGGATTCGATCGGAGAGAGTGAGAGAGTTAAAGAGTGAAAAAGAGAGAGAGAGAGAGAGAGAGAGAGAGAGAGAGAGGAGAGTTCGGGGAGATGAGAAGGAGGACAATAGGGACTTGCCCCGTGGCAAGTTGTGATAGGTAGGAAATCCCAAAAAGGGATCCGGATAGGGTAAGTAAGTGGGGACCAAATTGTAAACTTCATTTAACTGTAGGGAAATTGTGAAATTACAAGGAAATCTTTGGGGAGGGGTTTTACAGAAACCCTTCTCAACACTTAAAAGCAAACTGCGTGCTTTTAATCAGGTTTGGCTCTATAATTGAACTTGTAACCATGCCTTTCCCTATGACGGAATTGTGATATGCTTTGCCAGATATTCACAAGGAATTCATTTTTCTTTTTCCAATTGCAAAATATTAGTGAACAAGCTGTTTCTTCTATGAGAGATCCAAGCATAATGGTTAGGTAGATGCAGATGAGGAAATCAGCAGTTGCTGTATTTGGCACAGTAAGATATTAACTCTTACATCTAAATTGAAAAACATGAAAATTTCCTAGTTCTCAAGGTCTCACGTGCATGCTCAGATACATTTGTGTTTCATATTTGTGTGTTTGATTCCGAGAAGGCCGACAAGTTGAAGCAATCTCTTCCTCCATGTTTAAACGTTCAGGACCTTTGAACAAGGATTTTGGAGTAGCTGGTCGCGCTATCCTACCAAGACCCGATGAAATGACGATATGCATGCCGTTTCTGTTAAAAAAAAATTTCGCGCTGCGCGCGCTATCCTTATTGACCCCCCAAACATTATTTCCTGGATCCGCCACTATATACAAGCGTTGTAATACAATCATGACCGTTTAAGTTAGAGACTCTAATAATACATATTCCTTATCAGCTAACAAACATAGGTAATCCTAATCTCTAATAATCTCACGTGCATAACAAAAGCCAACCAAGTGTATAGCTCTCTGTGGAACTTACTTGCTGGCCTTGTCGAACTGGACAATACAACTCACGAGTCACAACTTAAACATGGACATGGGTCAGCTTTTAGTTTTATCTAGATGGATTGAAAAACTAGATGGATTGAAAAAGACGTGCAATTTGAAATTTCCACCTTCAATTCCTAGCTTGCGCTATATAAACAGTAGTAGTGACCTCTTAATTTTCATACATCGATCTCATCTGCAATTATCATTGTTGTATTATTTTCTCCACCATGGAGTCACCGATAATTACTATCAAAGTTATCATTTCATTCTTTTGCTTGTACATGCTTTTGTCGCACTTGCATCTCACCACTTTGAACCCTACTGCCTTTGCTTTGGAGGACTGTCAGTTTCCAGCCGTCTTTAACTTTGGGGACTCTAATTCAGATACTGGCGGATTGGCCTCATCCCTTATTGCACCAACCCCTCCTTATGGTGAGACATTTTTTGGTATGCCGGCCGGAAGATTCGCAGATGGCCGTCTCACAATCGATTTCCTCGGTATGTGTATTTGTTCTTTAACTACCTTACTTATTTCATAGTTTTCTCTTGCTTCTACTTATTTCTTATGTGGATGAAATTACTTCTTGTTTCCAAACTGTTTCATTGATGATCTTGAAACTTAAAACAGTTTATCTTGAAACATATATACTTTGTTCTAAATTATTAAATTAGTATTTCTTTTCTCATAAAAACGAAGGATTATATACTTTTTTTTAATTAATGTAGGGTTTTTGACTTGGAATCTCTTATACACTCTAAGATTAAAGTTTGGAGAATATTCATCAATTTACTCCCTGAACTTGTAGGGATCGGCCAATTTCCCCCCTCAAATCTCATAATTAGTCAATTTGCACCCTACTATTAATTTTTTTAATTTTCCATCTATTCTTCCATAAGTAGGTATTTGCATGACTGCCTTTAAAGGACAAAAAAGTCATTTTCCCTACACCTTCTATCTTCTTCCTTTTCTTCGAACTTTCTTTTCTTCTTCCTTTTCTCTTTTTAATTTTTCATCTATTCTTCCGTTAATTATGAGAGTCGATGGAAGAAATTGGCAAAAATTAAAGTTAAGGGGGAAATTGGCCAATGATCACAAGTTCAAGGGGTAAATTGATAACTACCTCAAGTTTGGAAGAAGAAAATCGAACTTCAACCATGCGTACATGTATAAAACGAATCCAAAAGCAAAATATTATTGTCTGAAACCGTGGAGCCGGTTGCCTTTCTGTTGAATCCAAAAGCATAGTTTTCTTGGTGTGGCCCATGTTAAAAGGAATCCATTGAAGTTTATACGCTTCTCAATTGTTTGTCACTTGCCATAACTTAACCTTGATGGGATGAAATTTTTTTAGCATGTAGGTCACATTAGAACATAATATTATTAACTCACGTGTTATAAGATAAGTGTATAACATAATTTATATGTTATGAATTTACGAAATAATATTAATTAATAAATGTACTAAGAAATATTATATCAATAATACAATTTCTTGGTGTATCAGTCACTCAAAAAAATTTCATATATATTCATGACCAAAATTTTTATTAAAGGCTTCACTACAAAGTTTCCTTTTAAACTTTTGAAGTTTTTTTCACTTTTTGTCTTTCAATTGTTTTTTTTTCCAAAAAAATGATCACCTTTGAACGTTTCTTAAAATGATAAATGATTATTTTTTAAGGTTATTTCACTCAAAGCATTTGTGTTTACTTTGACGAAATACTGTCTATGTATTGACCACTTCTATCTAGAATCCTAACATCTCTTTTTCTTCCCATCCTAATATCTCTTTTTCTTCCCATCAAGTTGATAATTTGAATTTAGAGATTTTTTTTTTTCTAATCCTGCTCATTTTATCCATTACAAGAGGCCTTTGAGGTCTACAAAAAATGCACGGTCCTGTGTCGGTTCAAGATGTTTTGCCATAGTGGTCCATAAGGACACAAAATACTAGCCAAATTGAATTTGTAGTTCATCACTAGTTTTGTCAATTCTCGCACCTAACCCCAACGTGGGACCAACCAACTTTATTGACTTAAGACCATCTCCAACTCTGGGCTAAATGCTATTTTTTAGGTTTTATTCCCTCCCCCCCCCCCAAAATCCAACCCAACCTATGTGATCCTGTCCCGCAAAATTATGATTTTTATAATTTTATTACGTGGAATTTCAAAAATGCCCTTTGAGGCATATGTCTTGATTTGTGTTAATCGCTTGTCATGACATGTAAGACTTGATTTCTTGGCATATTCTTGTAGTACTCGTCGCTACGGACGCATGTGCGCAGGCGGTTCGTGATTTGGAGTTATATCGAAGAAGATATTAACGTTTAAAGTTTGGGACATTTTGGTAATTTAATTAATTATGGTAGAATTTCAGTTTTGGAGAGGGAAATTATAGGTTTGGGCGCTGCCTAGTTAGAGAGGGGAGAGGTGGACTGCCCAATCAGAAAGAAAAGAAAGAAGAAGGGGGATTGGCTGCCCAACCAAGAAGGGAGGAGATGGACCAATCTGAATAGTGAGAGAAGGGAAGGACCAATCAGAATTCAGAGAAATGAGGGAACGGAGGTGCGGGGGATCCCTGACCCATGGGTGTGCGACCCGACCCGATCGGGATCTCTTGCTGTTTCCGGTGGGTTTCCACCCATTTTTCCGACGAATTGAACCGCCTAACCACTTGGGAAACACTCTAGGACCTATCCTTTATCCTTCCCACCCCAAATTTGGTGATAATTGGCCTCCAAATTAGCAAAATTGCACAGGTGGGTGCGATGAACCCTAGCCTTCGATTCTCTCAATTCTGAAATGATTTCTTTCAATTTCCACCACCCATGGAATCCTCTTGAGGCCTAGAACAAAGCCCAAGCAATGGTTGGGACGGCGGAGTTGATTTGAGGACGGATTGAGCACACCCAAAACCTAGGGTTTCCGACGGGTTTTGTTGAAATTGGAGGCCTTGCTGACCGAATTGGCCTTGGCCACAGGTATGAAAGTTGCTCTTCTCATTAAGATCTTCATTTCTGTAAATTTTGGTAATTTTTGGAAATAGTTAGATTTTCCGGCGAGCCGGGGCGGCCGACCGCCACCCACGGTGGCGCGTGCGGCGGCACGTGGCCAGTGGGCCGCCAATGTTATTTTTAAGTTATACTTGATGTCTTGAGTTCAGTTATGATAGTGGTTTAACGTTAGTTGATCATTTGGACTTAATTTCGATACGATTCATAGTTAGGCCAAAAGGTGAATCGACGATCCAACCGTCGGATCGTCACCAAACTTTGATACGTAGTAGTACGTAATATTTGAGGATTATAGGAACTTACATATCGGGTATCCGATTTACGGATCTTTCGGAATTGGAGTTGTAAGTTCATAAAATAAAGGTTAACCGCCACTCGGTTTTGGAAATTGGCGGAGATCCGACCGTCGGATCGTAATGAAATTTTAGTACGTTGTTCTAGAAGCTTAATGTGTACCTTGGGAAGTGACAGATCGGTAATCTGAGTTGTGGATCTTTCAGATTGAGTTATGTGGGATTATGACCCTACCATCGAACTTAGTCGACGGTTGACCTTTAATCAACGGGTCTCGCATTATTCTTGAATGCCCTTGTGGATGTGTGTTATGTGAATTTCATATTCTATGGATAAGAGTTCTGAGAAGTGGTTTGATAACTGTTTTAGGAGCCGAGCGTTCGAGACGCCTTGGTTCTGATGTAAGGGAATCGTAGCGCGGACCCCAGGTGAGTGGGCATTTGCTTTCTATATATATCTATATACTATTGATTTTCCCAGAAATCGAGTTAAATGAAATGCATTATGAAATGAGTTTTGAAATGCCATGCATAGAAATTAGGCCTGGCAAACGGGTCGTGTCAGTCGTGTTCGTGTCGTTTTCGTGTAACACCTGTTATCTTAACGGGTCGTGTCGTGTCACACCCGTTATGACCCGTTAAGAAAAATATATTTTTTTTCTTAAATTTGCACATACCACACATTGCCACATAAATATTACTTCAAAACATTAAAACACATTTGTCGTTTAAGTACTACATCTACACTCGAAAATAAGAGCCTAATAAAAAAATAATACATACACTACTAATCTATTACAAATTTTAAATGTGCAAGGATATGCAAAATGAAACAGTTTTTGTTTTCAAAGTTGTGAAATCTTTCTCAAAAGTTTAAACCTCAATTTACAAAATCCTCGATTGACATCGATCATCATGAAATTGCATTAGAACTTTGGCTTGATCTATTGCCTTCCAGAGTTATGTTGATGATGTTTTCAGTAAGGTTTTCCACGTCATAACTATCTTCTGCATAAACTAAGCATAGAAAAACCAAACATTAAAAATCATTCAAATTATGAGAAGTTTACCAAAATAATTATGAAAAAAAATAAAACAATAGTACTATACCATACTTTTATTAAGTATAAACATAAGATTTTGTGGTATCCACTAGTGTAAATATTTTAAATTGAAGATCGAATTCAATCATTGTATTCATATAAGGTCAAGGAGTGTAGTTGTAAAAAATCATCAAAATCAGAGTTAAATTAACCGTTAAATCGTGATTTTTTGTTTATAACCGTCGAAAACTTTTGTCCCGTTACGTGCTCTCTGAATGTTTGTTTTTTGCAATTTTTGGCGTATGCGATCTCGAAATATATACAAACATGTTTGACGGTTGGATCATTGAAACTAGTTTCGTAGAATAAGTATCCCATCAAAACAATAGATTGACTAATACTTAAGAGTTTATTCATACTTTTATTAAGTATAACATAAGATTTTGTGGTTTCCACTAGTGTAAATATTTTAAATTGAAGATCGAATTCAATCATTGTATTCATATAGGGTCAAGGAGTGTAGTTATAAAAAATCATCAAAATCGGAGTTAAAATGACCGTTAAATCGTGATTTTTCTTTTATAACCGTCGAAAAGTTTTGTCCCGTTACTTGATCTCTGAATGTTTGTTTTTTACAATTTTTGGCGTATGCAATCTCAAAGTATATATAAACATGTTTGACGGTTGGATCATTGAAACTAGTTTCGTAGAATGAGTATCCCATCAAAACAATTGATTCACTAATACTTAATAGTTTATTCATACTTTTATTAAGTATAGTATAAGATTTTGTGGTATCCACTAGTGTAAATATTTTAAATTGAAGATCGAATTCAATCATTGTATTCATATAGGGTCAAGGAGTGTGGTTGTAAAAAAACATCAAAATCGGAGTTAAAATGACCGTTAAATCGTGATTTTTCGTTTATAACCGTCGAAAAGTTTTGTCCCGTTACTTGATCTCTGAATGTTTGTTTTTTGTAATTTTTGACGTATGCGATCTTGAAGTATATACAAACATGTTTGACGGTTGGATATTTGAAACTAGTTTCGTAGAATGAGTATCCCATCAAAACAATAGATTCACTAATACGTAATAGTTTATTCATACTTTTATTAAGTATAATATAAGATTTTGTGGTTTCCACTAGTGTAAATATTTTAAATTGAAGATCGAATTCAATCATTGTATTCATATAAGGTCAAGGAGTGTAGCTGCAAAAAATCATCAAAATCAGAGTTAAAATGACCGTTAAATCGTGATTTTTCTTTTTATAACCGTCGAAAAGTTTTGTCCCGTTAATTGATCTCTGAATATTTGTTTTTTGTAATTTTTGATGTATGGGATCTCGAAGTATATACAAACATGTTTGACGGTTGGATCTTTGAAACTAGTTTCGTAGAATGAGTATCCCATCAAAACAATAGATTCACTAATACTTAATAGTTTATTCATACTTTTATTAAGTATAACATAAGATTTTGTGGTATCCACTAGTGTAAATATTTTAAATTGAAGATCGAATTCAATCATTGTATTCATATAAGGTCAAGGAATGTAGTTGTAAAAAATCATCAAAATCGGAGTTAAATTAACCGTTAAATCGTGATTTTTCGTTTATAACCGTCGAAAACTTTTGTCCCATTACTTGCTCTCTGAATGTTTTTTTTTTTTTTTGCAATTTTTGGCGTATGCGATCTTGAAATATATACAAACATGTTTGACGGTTGGATCATTGAAACTAGTTTCGTAGAATGAGTATCCCATTAAAACAATAGATTCACTAATACTTAAGAGTTTATTCATACTTTTATTAAGTATAACATAAGATTTTGTGGTATCCACTAGTGTAAATATTTTAAATTGAAGATCGAATTCAATAATTGTATTCATATAAGGTCAAGGAGTGTAGTTGTAAAAAATCATCAAAATCAGAGTTAAATTAACCGTTAAATCGTGATTTTTCGTTTATAACCGTCGAAAAGTTTTGTCCCGTTACTTGCTCTCTGAATGTTTGTTTTTTGCAATTTTTGGCGTATGCGATCTCGAAATATATAAAAACATGTTTGACGGTTGGATCATTGAAACTAGTTTTGTAGAATGAGTATCCCATCAAAACAATAGATTCACTAATACTTAAGAGTTTATTCATACTTTTATTAAGTATAACATAAGATTTTGTGGTATCCACTAGTGTAAATATTTTAAATTGAAGATCGAATTCAATCATTGTATTTATATAAGGTCAAGGAGTGTAGCTGCAAAAAATCATCAAAATCAGAGTTAAAATGACCGTTAAATCGTGATTTTTCTTTTTATAACCGTCGAAAAGTTTTGTCCCGTTAATTGATCTCTGAATGTTTGTTTTTTGTACTTTTTGACGTATGCGATCTCGAAGTATATACAAACATGTTTGACGGTTGGATCTTTGAAACTAGTTTTGTAGAATGAGTATCCCATCAAAACAATAGATTCACTAACACTTAATAGTTTATTCATACTTTTATTAAGTATAACATAAGATTTTGTGGTATCCACTAGTGTAAATATTTTAAATTGAAGATCGAATTCATTACTTGTATTCATATAGGATCAAGGAGTGTAGTTGTAAAAAATCATCAAAATCGGAGTTAAAATAACCGTTAAATCGTGATTTTGCTTTTTATAACCGTCGAAAAGTTTTGTCCCGTTAATTGATCTCTGAATGTTTGTTTTTTGTACTTTTTGACGTATGCGATCTCGAAGTATATACAAACATGTTTGACGGTTGGATCATTGAAACTAGTTTTGTAGAATGAGTATCCCATCAAAACAATAGATTCACTAATACTTAATAGTTTATTCATACTTTTATTAAGTATAACATAAGATTTTGTGGTATCCACTAGTGTAAATATTTTAAATTGAAGATCGAATTCATTACTTGTATTCATATAGGGTCAAGGAGTGTAGTTGTAAAAAATCATCAAAATCGGAGTTAAAATAACCGTTAAATCGTGATTTTTTGTTTATAACCGTCGAAAACTTTTGTCCCATTACTTGCTCTCTGAATGTTTGTTTTTTGCAATTTTTGGCGTATGCGATCTCGAAGTATATACAAACATGTTTGACTGTTGGATCATTGAAACTAGTTTTGTAGAATGAGTATCCCATCAAAACAATAGATTCACTAATACTTAAGAGTTTATTCATACTTTTATTAAGTATAACATAAGATTTTGTGGTATCCACTAGTGTAAATATTTTAAAATGAAGATCGAATTCAATCATTGTATTCATATAGGGTCAAGGAGTGTGGTTGTAAAAAAGCATCAAAATCGGAGTTAAAATGACCGTTAAATCGTGATTTTTCGTTTATAACCGTCAAAAAGTTTTGTCTCATTACTTGCTCTCTGAATGTATTTTTTTTGCAATTTTTGGCGTATGCGATCTCGAAGTATATACAAACATGTTTGACGGTTGGATCGTTGAAATTAGTTTCGTATAATTTGTATCCCATGAAGTTCAATGGTGTGTGTTTGTATATATATATATATATATATTTATTTATTAAGTAGATTTAAATCTATTTATTTTGTATGTATAATTATTATAGTTTTTAGGGGTATAAAATTTAATATATATATATATATATATAATTATTATAGTTAATATTTTGGGTTTAATTATTATAGTATATATAATTATTATAATTATTATAGTTAATTTAATATATATACATATATATATATATATAATTATTATAGTTTTTAGGGGTGTAAAATTGTTAAATTAATATATATATAATTATTATAGTATTTTTTTAGGGTTATAAATTATTAAATTAATATTCTGCTTATCGTGTATCGTGTTACCCACGTGTATACCCGAACAAACCCGTTATCTTAACAGGTGCTTATCGGGTTACCCGATAACAACCCGTTTCGTTATCGTGTCGACCCAAACACCTGTTAATTTCGTGTCGTGTCGTGTCGGGTTATCGGGTCGTGTCAGGAATTGCCAGGCCTAATAGAAATTATATGAATTATATGATTTGGTATATGATGCATAACAAAAGCCAACCAAGTGTATAGCTCTCTGTAGAACTTACTTGCTGGCGGACTTGGATTGTCTGCCCTCCTAGTTGTGGTGCCCTTCCATGCCCTCCTATTTTGTGCGGTCACGGTTAAGCCACGTCAATATTTTATATTTTAATTATTTTTTGTCTTATTATCTCATTAAAAAATTAATATAAAATATTGACGTGGCTTAACTGTGACCGCACAAAATAGGAGGGCATGGAAGGGCACCACAACTAGGAGGGCAGACAATCCAAGTCCCTTGCTGGCCTTGTAGAACTGGACAATACAACTCACGAGTCACAACTTAAACATGGACATGTGTCCTTTCATGGGTCAGCTTTTAGTGTTATCTAGATGGATTGAAAAACTAGATGGATTGAAAAAGACGTGCAATTTGAAAATTCCACCTTCAATTCCTAGCTTGCACTATATAAATAGTAGTGACCTCTTAATTTTCATACATCGATCTCATATGCAATTATCATTGTTGTATTATTTTCTCCACCATGGAGTCACCGATAATTACTATCAAAGTTATTTCATTCTTTTGCTCGTACATGCTTTTGTCGCACTTGCATCTCACCACTTTGAACCCTACTGCCTTTGCTTTGGAGGACTGTCAGTTTCCAGCCGTCTTTAACTTTGGGGACTCTAATTCAGATACTGGCGGATTGGCCTCATCGCTTATTGCACCAACCCCTCCTTATGGTGAGACATTTTTTGGTATGCCGGCGGGAAGATTCTCAGATGGCCGTCTCACAATCGATTTCCTCGGTATGTGTATTTGTTCTTTAACTACCTTACTTATTTCATAGTTTTCTCTTGCTTCTACTTATTTCTTATGTGGATGAAATTACTTATTGTTTCCAAACTGTTTCATTGATGATCTTGAAACTTAAAACAGTTTATCTTGAAACATCACTATATACTTTGTTCTAAATTATTAAATTAGTATTTCTTTTCTCATAGAAACGAAAGATTATATACCTTTTTTTTAATTAATGTAGGGTTTTTGACTTGGAATCTCTTATACACTCTAAGATTAAAGTTTGGAGAGGTATTCATCAATTTACCCCCTGAACTTGTAAGGATTGGCCAATTTCCCCCTTTTACTCTCATAATTAGTCAATTTGCACCCTACTGTTAATTTTTTTAATTTTCCATCTATTCTTCCGTTAAGTAGGTATTTGCATGACTGCCTTTAAAGGACAAAAAAGTCATTTTCCCTACACCTTCTATCTTCTTCCTTTTCTTCGAACTTTCTCTTCTTCTTCATTTTCTCTTTTTAATTTTTCATCTATTCTTCCGTTAATTATGAGAGTCGATGGGAGAAATTGGCCAAAATTAAAGTTGAGGGGGGAAATTGTCCAATGATCACAAGTTCAAGGGGTAAATTGATGACTACCTCAAGTTTGGAAGAAGAAAATCGAACTTCAACCATGCATACATGTATAAAACGAACCCAAAAGCAGAATATTATTGTCTGAAACCGTGGAGCCGGTTGCCTTTCTGTTGAATCCAAAAGCATAGTTTTCTTGGTGTGGCCCATGTTAAAAGGAATCCATTGAAGTTTATACGCTGCTCAATTGTTTGTCACTTGCCATAACTTAACCTTGATGGGATGAAATTTTTTTAGCATGTAGGTCACATTAGAACATAATATTATTAACTCACGTGTTATAAGATAAGTGTATAACATAATTTATATGTTATGAATTTACGAAATAATATTAATTAATAAATGTACTAAGAAATATTATATCAATAATACAATTTCTTGGTGTATCAGTCACTCAAAAAAATTTCATATATATTCATGACCAAATTTTTTATTAAAGGCTTCACTACAAAGTTTCCTTTTAAACTTTTGAAGTTTTTTTTCACTTTTTGTCTTTCAATTGTTTTTTTTCCAAAAAAAATGATCACCTTTGAACGTTTCTTAAAATGATAAATGATTATTTTTTAAGGTTATTTCACTCAAAGCATTTGTGTTTACTTTGACGAAATACTGTTCTATGTATTGACTACTTCTATCTAGAATCCTAATATCTCTTTTTCTTCCCATCAAGTTGATAATTTGAATTTAGAGATTTTTTTTTTCTAATCCTGCTCATTTTATCCATTACAAGAGGCCTTTGAGGTCTACAAAAAATGCACGGTCCTGTGTCGGTTCAAGATGTTTTGCCATAGTGGTCCATAAGGACACAAAATACTAGCCAAATTGAATTTGTAGTTCATCACTAGTTTTGTCAATTCTCGCAGCTAACCCTAACGTGGGACCAACCAACTTTATTGACTTAAGACCATCTCAACTCTGGGCTAAATACTATTTTTTAGGTTTTATTCCCTCCTCCCCAAAATCCAACCCAACCTATGCTAAATGTGTAGGCTAAAAGCTAAAAACTAAACAAAAGCCAGATTTAACCCAGGAATAGTGGGGCTGGCCCACCATATATGTGTATTTTATTTAGTTTTATATTTATAAATTCATTGAATCCAACGGTTAAAATCTAATTTGATGAAATTCAACAGTAAAAAAAATATTTAAAGGTTCAAATTTAAATCTAACGGCTAAAGTAATTAAAAAAATCTTTTATGTGTTTCATATTTTTTTCATAGTGTTTAACGAGTTTCATGGTGTTGATTTGTGATTTTTCAATATTTGTTAGAATCTAAATATTTTTAGGTTAAAATGTTCATAAAATTAAATTATGATAGTCTACATAATCTTTTCTTTTAAAAAAGTTACTTTAAGAAAAAAATTAGCCTAAATTCATTCTTTAATAATCTGGAGCTAAAAATTTAGATCAGAAGGGTTGAAGCAGAAAAACTGTTTCTGGGCTAAAACCAAAATTTTTTGAGCTAAAAATTTTAAGTTTTAGCGCAAGGGTTGGAGATGGTCTAAGTGACACTACCCCTAAAATTCTCACAGTGAAAAATCAGACGTAATCATCCCGATTATTCCTCAGATATAGTTGTAAAATTCTTTTCTTTTCTTTTTTAGAGTTTTATCTATTCAATAATTTTTATTTTTTGTGCTGTGGTGGTTGTCTGATAAAGCTTTTGTGGTTCAGCAAAAAGTGTTGGCCACCCTTTTCTAAGCGCATATTTGGATTCACTTGGGACCAACTTCTCGTCCGGTGCAAATTTTGCCACTGCAGCTTCCACAATCAGGCTGCCCAATAGCGTTATACCAAGTGGTGGATTTAGCCCTTTCTTCCTTGATATTCAGTACATGCAGTTCATGCAATTCAAATCCAGATCACGACTCATAAGGCAAAGAGGTAAACTACTAAAACTTGAATGTGTTGCTGTATCAATGCGTGTTCCAATTTGGATTAATATCTACTGATCAAGTTAATAACCACTTCTTTGATAAAAGCAACATTTACATGAGTGGAACCCATATAAGTAGGATTCCCCCTTTTTTGGTGGTTAGTATATGTCGTACAAACACAATTACAGATAATGACTAGGGTTTTGGAACGAAATTTTGTTTTTTGAGCTTTGGGCATGTTTACATATAGAGAATAAGAATTAAAATAATTTTTATGTTTATTAAAATATGAGTATGAGAATCATTTCACTTTTTAATTCTCTCATGTGTTCAGTAGCACAAATATAATTAGATAACTGTGTCTTTCTTTTTGAAACCCATAATCAAATACCTAAACATCTAGAAGTAGAGAGCAACTAGAGGGGCTAGTTGTGATCCTATTCCTCTGTCCTTACTTCCCCTATTTCTATGTTTTCTGATTCCTTTCCTCTTGGATTATGTTAAGTAACCATGCCCTTCATCTTGATTTCCAGGAGGAATATATGCAAGTTTACTGCCCAAGGATGAGTACTTCCCCAAAGCTTTATACACATTTGACATTGGTCAGAACGACCTTGGGGAAGGGTTCTTTGCAAACAAGACTATAAAGGAGGTGAATGCATCTGTTCCTGATATAATCATCAAGTTCTCAACAAATATTCAGGTAACCTTTGAAAATAATGACCTAATTGGTGGGTTTTTTATTGTTGCCTTAATATGTTTACCCATCGATGATCATCAAGATAATGTTGTGATGTCACAAAATGTAGAAAATATATGACTTGGGAGCCAGATTGTTTTGGATCCACAACACTGGGCCAATTGGCTGTCTCCCTTACATTTTAGCTAATTTTCCATCAGCTCAAAAGGACGAGGTTGGCTGCGCAAAGTCTTACAATGAAGTGGCTCAGTATTTTAACCACCAACTGAAGGAAGCCACAGTTCAACTTAGGAAGGATCTTCCTTTGGCGGCATTTACTTACGTGGACATATATTCTGTCAAATACTCTCTTTACAAGGAACCAAAAAAATATGGTAAGCCGCCCAAACTGTATGATATTTATACACATAACATACCTGCATTTTAGAGGCCTCCCTTGTTAACTTGAATTCACCATACGTTACGATACGCAGAGAGAAATGTTGCATGGAATAGGTGCATTCAAGTTTTTCTGTCAGTTACGTTGGATGGCTAGGACTTGAAATGTCCTATCAAAATGGTCGACTTAACAATGGTACGACTAGATTAAATCAAACATTTTCACATAGTAGGAGGTAAAAAAAAGGTCACATCTGCTACGATGTAACTTTATAAAACTTAGACGAGTAATGCTATTTTTACCACCTAATATAATGTACCACAGTTCAGTACCATCTAATGTTACAACTGAGGGGAACAAGCCACATCAATACAAAATTATCTTGTGGAAAATGAGGTGTATAATCCCTAGGGTTTGGTTGGTTGGACTTATATTTGCGTTAGTGTATTATATAATATGATAAGTGATGTGTTAACTATCAGTTTTTCATAACAATTGAGAGCACACCTAAAACCTAATCGTAGATTAGAGAAATTTCATTAATGTTATTTATTTTCCGTTGTATGAATCTTTCTTGAAACTTTTTTCAGGGTTTGAGTTCCCACTTGTTGCTTGTTGTGGGTTTGGTGGGAAGTACAACTATAGCAGTAGTGCTGGATGTGGAACAACAGTTACAGTCAATGGAAGCCAAATATTTGTTGGTTCGTGCAAAAGCCCGTCAGTGAGAGTGAATTGGGATGGCATTCATTATACTGAGGCAGCTAACAAGGTTGTTTTTGACAAAATTTCAACTGGAGCATTTTCAGATCCACCCCTTCCCTTAAAACATGCATGTCACAGGATTTAGACTAATTAAAAATTAATTAAACCATAAATAAGTACTCCTGCAGACGCATGCATGTGGAAAACTGGAAATCTTTTATGGCAATAATGTTCTACCTTGTATAAGCTACTTTGAGTCGTTAAGGTAGTAGGTTAGAACCACAAAAAAAATAAAGGCTCCAACATTCAGTACTGTTGTAACTATATTGGAAACTCTTATGATGAGTATACACTTGCCCATTTGTATAAGATGTATCAGGTTCATCCTTAAGGCATGTAGTTTCCAAATGCAGATAATTTGATATAACCTTCACTTTTAGTTTGAGGTTTATTGAGAAAACGTATTTTACTTGAGACTAAAGAAACATCTACCGGCTTATTCGCTTTGCACACGAGTTTTAGGCGCAATTAAAGTATGAAAGATAGCAAAGTTATTTACATGCCTTAAAACAATCTGTCTCCAACATCTTCAACACTTGTTCGACCAAAAAAAAAACATCTTCAACACTTGTGTCAGGTGATCAGGTTTTGGCTCAACATGAGGTCAAATCAAACTTGATGTACTCTTATTTTACATCACATTGACCCAAGTCAATTGTCTAACAAGTGTAACAAACCAACGTATTCCATGTTATGTAGTAATCGGGAAGGGACCATAAACACCTGAATGAACCAAATCCAAAAGGAAATTCTCTTTTGTTAAAACTTAAAGGGTACGAAACACAATATCTTTTAGCTAAAGTGCAAATATTAAATTTTAACTCAGAGTCTTGAACACCATTTTTTTTTTTCCCCGAAGATAGAAATATATTAGATACGAATAGAAAGGTTTACATCCTGGGCTAGGATATTAAACAAAAATTCAGGCCCAATACAGTCCCACCCATATTCACGACCCTCCTTGAAAACAAACTTAGCAACCGAGTGAGCAGCAGCATTGCCCTCCCTAGGCACGTACGAGAACGAAACTGACCTCAACCTACGCGCTAGAACCTCAATATCACCAAGAATACATTCAAGACTGAAATCATGATCCATTTCATGCCTAATCATCTGAATAATCACTTTGGCATCAGATTCAATAACAACATTATCATACCCATAGTTAATACAGGCCAAGAGGGCGGTCCTGATTGCAGCAGCTTCCCCAGCAGCCGCGGAGTGGCACAGCGCAACGCCAGAGCCCCCAGCACCGTGAAGTAATCCAGCAAAGTTGCGGCAGACCCAGCCTACCCCCGTGCGGAGGGTGTTCTTGCACCACGAGGCGTCAGTGTTGACCTTAAGGATCCCGAACGCCGGCTTCTCCCATCTACAAGCCCCACGGTCCAAGGAAGCAATCTTCGATCGACACCCAGGCTGCTTTCCAGCAGGCTCGCTGAGCGTAGCATCTCTGAATTCAAAGATGTTCCTGCTCCAAGCCTCCAAAAGCTCCAAGGGCTGCCGGTGCACCCCATTAAAAACCACCTCGTTCCTGTTTTTCCATAGTCTCCATAACCCAAAGGTAAACTCTTGCATGATCTCCTCCGCGTTGTCCCTCCCCTTAACCCGAGTCCAGAACAACTCCCAGCTAGATAGGAAGTCTGCCCCTGCCAGCGCAAAGGAATTCAACTGAAGCGAAGAGGAGAACCAGAACAGGTGGCTAAGGTGGCATCGGAAGAATAGATGAGCTTCCGTCTCATCCATAGCACCACAAACACCACAGACGTTGTCCACTCTCATATGTCTCCGCTTCAGGTTACGTCGAACAGCCAGAGCATTGTTACAACATCGCCAGATAAAAATTTTAATTTTGTTAGGTACCTTCAACTTCCAGATCAGGTTCTAAGCAGTGCAGTTCTTTAGCTTGTCGCTTGCAGACCCACAGCCTTTCTTCCCCAAAGCACCGTTTTCCATGAGGTTCATAGCCACTCCGTACCCCGATCGCACCGAATAAACCCCATTCGCGTTGTGGTGCCACACCATCCGGTCCCGGCACCCAGTCTTGCTTAAGGGGATGCTTAAGATTAGTCTCACATCGTCCTGGTGAAAGCTTGCCAGGATCAGATCACGTTTCCAAGAGCAGGACCCCGAATCAATTAACTCACTTACCATAGTAGCATGCAAGCTTACTAAAGGCCTAACTTTAAACGTAGAGGGCCTAGGAAACCACGGGTCCTCCCTAATGTTAATGCATGCCCCGTCCCCGACCCGCCACCGCAGGCCATGTAGGAGCACCTTCCGGGCATCAAAAATGCCCTTCCAACCCCACGACGTGTTCCTACCCTTTCCCGCCTCAGTAAAGCTCTTCCCAGGATAATATTTTTCTTTCAGAACAGTAGCAAGCAAAGACCCCAGATTCTGGATCAGCCGCCACCTAATCTTGGCAAGGAACGCCAGGTTAAAACACTGGATATCCCTAAAGCCTAGCCCGCCGACTCGTTTTTGCTTCATTAACCGCTCCCATGAGATCCAGTGGACCCCATTTCTCTGCTCGCTCCCTCTCCACCAGAAATTCCGGATAGCTTTCTCCAGGTCTCTACATACCCTAATGGGAAGTTTAAAACAGCTCATGGCATAGCATGGCATCGCCATGGCTACTGCCTTGACAAGGACTTCCTTTCCTGCTTGGGATAGAAATTGCTCTGCCCAACCCGCCAGCCGGGATTCAAGCCTGTCCCGCACCTCTTCAAAAACCATTCTTTTAGAGTTGCCAAAATCAGATTGCAGCCCAAGATACCTACCAAAACCAGACTTGCATTGGATTCCCATAGTTCGGCCAATCTTTCTCCTCACCCTGTTCGAGGTCTTCGAGCCGAAGGAAATTGAGCTTTTGGCCAGATTAACAGCTTGGCCAGAGCCTCGGGCATATGTTCGCAGCACCTCTACGATGCCACTCGCCTCCTCCACACTTGCATGACCGAATAACACCGAGTCATCCGCAAAAAACAGATGAGAGATCGGGGTCCCGTTTGCTGACACACTGAACCCGTGGAGGGCACCCCGCTCCATCCCTCTCCTGATGAGCATGGAAAGACCTTCTATACAGAGCAAGAAGAGATAGGGAGATAGGGGGTCTCCTTGTCGCAGCCCATGCTCCGGCAGGACAAGCCCAGTCGGGTTCCCGTTTACGAGGATGTTGAAAGAGGCCGTGGAAATGCACTCCTTGATCCAGTTGCAAAATAGGGGAGCGAACCCTAATTTCACCATCATGGATAAGAGGAACACCCACTCCACGCGGTCGTACGCCTTAGCCATGTCGAGCTTAATAGCCATGCCAGTCTGGTCACCTTTTTTTTTATGAAGCAGTGTGTGTAGTAGCTCGTGCACCACCAAAATGTTGTCCTGAATTTGTTTCCCCGCCACAAAGGCAGATTGGTTGTCACAAATCACCTTTGGCATCACCATCTTTAGCCGGTTAGTGAGAACCTTGGCAATGACTTTGTAGATTACATTGCATAGTGCAATAGGCCGGTATTGCGTCATGTTCTTCGGGCACTTGACCTTAGGGATAAGCACAAGGTTAGTATGATTAAGTTTCCTCAGGATAGTACCCGAATGCCAGAAGGCTTTGACTATCTTTATCACATCCTTGCCCACAATATCCCAATGATCCTGGTAAAAGCATCCAGAGTACCCGTCCAGACCAGGGGCCCTAATTGGAGGGATTTGGAAGACAGCCGTTTTGATTTCCTCCTCCGTCACCGCTGCCGTCAAGGCAAGGTTGTCCTCAGCAGACACACGTGGTGCCAGGCATTCCCCAATCTCATCGATTTGCCCAGGGCTGCTCGACTTAAATAACACTGCAAAATAAGAGGTAGCAATTGAAGATATCGCTGCTTCATCCTCCTGCCACACTCCATTCAAATCCTCCAACCCCTTGATTTGGTTGAACCTCTTTCTTTTGAGAGTTTGAGCATGGAAGAACTTAGAATTTTTATCACCTTCCTTTAACCATTGGGCACGCGACTTCACCCTCCAGTAAGATTCTTCGTTTCGATGGGCAGCCCTGAGCTCTCTCTCCTTCATCTTAACCACCTCCGAGGCAAATTCAGTAGACATATAAGCCGCTCGAATCTCTTCTTTCAGCTGCCCGATGACTTTCTTCGAGTTCCTTCCTCTCCCCCGATACCAATCCTTAAGCCTGTGCCTTAGGGCTTTCAATTTTTCACAAAAGCGAAAATCATGTGACCCCCCATGTTTATCTCTCCATTCCTCTACCACCAATTGCTGACACTCCTCCATTTTGCTCCATCGTGCATCATAAGAGAATTTTCTCCCCTTCCATGCTTTCACTTTCTCCGTGGAACAGAGCATGGTCAGACCCTTCCAGTACCACATGCCTGATTGTGTTCTCAGGGTAAAGGTCCTGCCATCCCATAGTGGCCAATCCCCTGTCCAGGCGTTGCTGAATAGGCTTCGCCTCCTGGTTGTTCCGCCACGTAAACGGATAGCCAACAAAACCCAGGTCCATGAGCTCATTTTGAGCCATAAACTCTCGAAAGTCTCGCATATTAGCCGTCGGTATGTAGTTACCCCCCTCTTTCTCATCATTACACAGAATGTCATTAAAGTCCCCGATGAGAAGAGTTTTTCCCCTATTGTTTCCAAGCCGCCTGCTCAAATACCCCCATTGATCCCGCAGTTTTTTCTCATCAGTACTAGCATAGATTGCAAACAAATACCAGTGACACTTCTTGTGCTCATCCCAAATTTTAACTTCAATAACAAAGTCCTCAGACTTCACCAGAGTAACCTGGGAAGCATCCCGCCAGAAGACACAGAGGCCTCCCCCAATGCCCCTAGGTTCCACTGCGTGCATGTACTCCAAATCCAAACGTTTCTTGAGATACCCATACCGACTGCTTTTATTTTTGGTTTCCAGCAAAACCACAATGTCAGAGGTGTGGAGCCGATTCTGCTCCAGTAGATTGTCAACTGTCAGGTCACCCCCGATACCCTGACAGTTCCAAGTAAGTAGCCTCATTTGGACCTGGGAGACCCCTCACGGCTAGTCTCCTCCGCCTCAACATATGTCTTCCTACTCAGCTTAGATCTTTTAGGTTCCACACAGGGGTTAACCTCATCATACTCCACCTCTCGGGCACTTCTCTTTTTGCCTTTATTCTCGTTCATCACGGCTTCAATGATAGCTTCCAGCTCAAAAGGATAATCATCTTTAGCCAGATCACATCCACTCCCGCACCCCCGACCATCACTAGCTTCCCCCCGTCTAGCATTCACATTGTCCCCATCCTCACCGACTCCAGGCACAAGGTTAAGATCGAAAAAAGAGCCTTCATTCAGAGTTATACTTACCGAATCCACCCGTCTCTCCTGCTCGTAATGGTCATTAAGTACCACGTGTTCCGCTCCCGCTGCCACCGCACCCCCCGGCCCAATTAAGCCTGCATCGAAAGCCAGTTCTCTCGCTGACCTTGCCTCTTCTTCAGCTAGCCTTTGGCGTCGGATTTTCCCCGCAAGCACGTTGTCTCTGTATCCCATTTTGTTAGACGACTACCTAGGCTTGCTTGGTGATGTTGCAGTGTCAATAACCTCATCCTCCAACGGTGCGGTGCACTCACTACCGCTCTGAGATCTGCTAGCCGTTATCGGGGGTTGACATCCCATTCCTGACGCTGTAGAAGACCGCCCGGAGCGTCTACCACCACCCAGTTCTTCGTTCCACCGCTCCGATCCACTCCGTCCACCATTTGACCCAGAGGATGCCCTGCTCCTGGTTCCAGCTCCCAGAGGATTACCTCTCAGGTCCGACACCGCATCTAACCCACGGAACGCAAGTACCTCATTCCTCGTCTTGGTGCAATCTCTTTGGTCTGTTCTTTCATCCAAAGCTTCCTTGCAAATCCTAGTAGGGTGTCCCAGCTTTCCACAAATGAGACAGTAGTTAGGAAGTGATTCATACTTGAAATCAATCCAGATCTTGCCTTCATCGGGAAAGGTCACAAAGGTCCCTCGCATTAGGGGTTCGCGAACATTGAAGTCAATTTTCACCCGGAGGAATCTTCCAATGCAGTCACGGCTCCCAGTTTTGTCCACCGATCGAACCTCACCCATCAAACTACCTATTGTTTCAGCTACCGCTTGGGTCATACTGAGCACCGGGACGTTATGCAGCTGGACCCAAAGCACACCCAGGGAGAGAGGGGTCCATCGGTTCAGCCCCTTCTCCGTTCAATCCGCCACCAATACAAGGTCATTTTTGAACATCCAAGGCATGTCCGCCTCAACCACTCGTTGCAAATCCCTTTTCCCAGCAAACCGAGCAAGAAATCTCCGATCTCTAATCTCCCTAATCGAGACCCCCTCACGTCCACACCAGAGAGACATGAAGCAATCAACGAACACATCTCCTTTCACCGCCTTAGCAGTGAAGACTTCTGCAATCAGGGTATACTGAAACCCTAATAGAGCACCTTCGACATCCTTTCTCTCAATACACACGCCTCCCTGTTCTTTCTCAGACAGGATGAGGTTGATCCCAAATCGTGTCCCCAACTCCTCTAGGTCCTCATTCGGACTTCCCCCAGCCATGGCCAGTTAGAAGAACCGCACCCCACTCACCCCCCAGAGGCCACCACCACAAGCGTCAGCCACCGTACCTTATCTCCTCTCAGATCTCCACCAGATCCAGATCTCCGCACCTGGGCAGGCCGCCCTCGAGCCGCCAGTGGAACAACTTTGCTCGCCGTTCCCCAATAAATCACGACAGCCGAGCCAAGTCCCCGGATTCGCAACCAGAGCTTCGAGAATGAGGGACTAGCTGGTCAGATCTCGGACAACGATTCAACTACAGGACGCGCTCGTCGACGGAGCACCGCACTCCTCCTTTCGAGGCACATTTCTCACTTTGAGTCTTTTTCTCTTGAACACCATTAAATAAAGACGGATGCAACTTATGCAAATATTCAAAAGATGCATGCCCAATTCAACAATGCCACAACCAACATCTTCTTAACGTGCTCGTTGTTACTACTGCAAACTTGATGTACTCAACCAGATGCCACATCGTCAACATAGTATAGCCCCTTTCTCTTAGTGCCATGCTGAATGATTGCCTAAGTCTAGATATCTTGAAGTAGGCAAAATGTAGGAAACATTAATTAAATACAATCCAATTGCTCAGTAACTTGACCAACTGACAATAAGTGGTTCAAAAAAGCAAGAATTAACAACCTACGGTGTAAAGATAAAGTGAGAGTTAAGGCAATAGAGTCGGCCCCTGTTATTGGGACAACATCACCATTAGCCGTAACAACACTCTCTTTAGGAGGTGTTGTCATATACTGAAACAGGGATTTGTCATATGTGGATCAGTTGCAACGAAGTCAACAATCCCACCGCATCTCTATCCACAGATGCAATTGAAACCTTACCAAGATTACCTGTGTCATCAACAATATCATAGAGAGAAGATAGTTGGTCAATAAGTGACAAGACCAGTTCAGGGGTCTTATGGCTAGTTGTGGTATTGACGAAAGTCACATTGGAATCACTGTTACCGCCAGTTGGTTCCTCCTTATTACGGCCAGCAGATATTGCTGCAACTCTTGTACCACTATCAGCTACTTTGGCTTGTCCCATACGAGAACTCCTTTAAGCCTTTACTGGACGAAACTTTTTTGACAACTTTCTTTATCATTCCTTTTTGAACACTTTATTTATTATTAAGGATATGTTTTTTTAAATCAAACCCCTTATGGGGTGTGACTGCATTTTCCTCTGTGTATGTGTTCAGGAAACCGAAGCAGGGGCACCATGGAAATGAGGGTTTCATTCCGACTCTCGATGAGGTAAGCAAATCATTAGCAGAAATAGTCTCCTCTGATGACCCTTCAGGCTTTATCACAAGTGTGTACAAAATTGGACGCCGTGTGGAGATCTTTTGTACGTCGAATATACAATTTCCCCAGGGCATACACAGCAGGGGACATTAATGAAATTCAACACTCTGGAGCAAGGACAAATGTTTCTTTCTAAACAGATGAATCTTGAAGACCAAATTGCATTACGGCCAGAGAGATATGTGGCCGGTTGGGAAGAAGCCAAGGGGCTTAAGGGTACTTTTATCCAGATTAATGAAAGGGTTCAGGAAGCAGTGGAACAATCACCCTTTCCTCTCAATCTCGAACACTATGTCCTATTTCCTTGCCTCGTCACCCATCTTGATCATTGGATAAAAATTCACAAGATGGAGAGTGCGCGTACTTATAATGATTTTGCATTCAACATTTTGGGGTTAGTAATATTTTATTTGACATCTCCTCTTGTTAATGGCTAGCTATGCTACTGGACATTACTTATTCTCAAGTATTAATTTATTTTTTTATTTGTAATTGCACCCATAAATATTACTAAGGCTCTAGCTGATTGTCCTCATATCCATGGTAATCTTCGAACTGGATGATCGAACTTGATGCAAGGATGCTCATTTAATCACTATCAATTTTTTCTTGTCTTATTTCACTAAGGGGTGTGATATCCACACATCCCTTTTTACTTCTCTCACACCTTTTTGGCTTTCGGCCGTCGGATCGGATGAATTAAAGAAGATTAATTGACAGAAATTAACAAAGGGTGTGTGAGAAGTAAAAAGGGGTGTGTGGATAGCACACCCCTTTCACTAAAGGTCAATCACAACAAGTATGGCACAAGGATTCTGATGATCTCTGTTATCTCATCGACCAAATATATGAAGGTCGGAAGTTGGACGAGTTGACGACTGTTCGTATAGAAAAGTACAAGTCTTTCCTCCAAAGAATCACAAATTCTGTTAATATTCGTCATGAAGGCGGGAAAATCAGCAACATAAGTTTAGTGAGGTTCTACATGTTCAGTAATTCAACCGTCTGGAGCAGCAAGGAAAAGGTGCAGCTAATTGCAAACGTTTACAGACTCCATAAAGATGAGACCTTTGATATAGTTAGGGCGTTCACAGCTCAATTTGGTAATTGGAAGTATGATGACTGGCAAAATAAAGTGGACAACCATGTCGTTTTCAAGGCTGTGAAAATTATCAACAGAACAAACGCCGACTCCGCCAAGGTAGAAGTCCTCAGAATTCCAATTCCCGTTTATACAACTGCAGAAAGTTGGTTATTGTATGTGCACAACTGTATGAAGCACTACTGGGAACATGTAAAGCGGTTACAAAAGGTGAGTCTCATCACCCTACAAAATTAATACCTACTTGTCAGCATGCATCTTCTAACCTTTTCTTTTCTTTTAAATAAACAGAAAGAACATGGAACAAGTCGAGTACTGGAGAAGTTGACAAAGCTGTTTCCTACGGTGATTGAAGACATGTATACGGGGTTGGCCCAGGCCCTATATGCTGATAAAGTTAGACATCCTCGGTTCATGTCAAGGGAGATAGTGAGAGGGGTAATCGCGGCATGAGAAGCAAAGACATTTCAAGGAGTTCGAAAATTTAATGAATGGCAGTTACTTTTTTAGTAGATTCTAGTTCTTAAGAATTCATGAGAATTTTCAAGAGAAGTTTGATAGGAGGCAGTTAGTTCTTTTTCGGGCTCTGTTTTTGGGTGTGTGTCTGTGCAGCACGTCTTTCTTTTGTCGTAGCCAGGGTATAAAAAATCGATAATATCGGCGATATTTCGCCGATATTATCGTTTTTTTCGGAGTTCGATATTTCCACACACATCCAATAGGTTTTCGTCAAAATATCGCGATATTATCGATAATATCGCGACATTTTAGAAATCAACCCAGAAATCAACCCCAATCTTGTTCCAATTGCAGATCAAGAAACAATCAAAACAGATTCAACCCCAATCTTGACAAACCCTAGAAATCAACCCAGAAAAAAAATCGAAATAAAACCTTATATTTTGAAATCAACCCAGAAATCTCATCGTTCATTCCGGCGGCTGCTTTTTCTACGACTGCTTCGTTCCTTCCGCTCCTTGGAGCTTCGCCGGAGAGGAGTTGCGACTATCGAAACCATTGGACTCAGTATACGATGCAGAATCGTTGTCAAATCTTCTGCGGCGACTCTTGGATAACGACAACGTCGACAACTCTTGGATGACGATGACGGTGCCTCCTTCATACTTCTACAGAAGGAGAGGCAAGAGTCTCGATGACGGCGCCTCCTTACTTCTGACGACAACGACGCCCCTTTTTTCTGCGGTGACTCTTGGATGACGACGATGGCGTCTCGACGACTGTTAAGTCGAGACTGAGAGAGATGAGATTGGAAAATCGAGACTGAGAGAGATGAGATTGGGTTCAGACTTGAGAGAGTTCGAGAATGTGTGTGCGTGTCTGTGAATCAGAGATTCAGAATGAGAGACGGAGAGGAGAGGACTGAAAAACTTAAGTTGGATTGGACGGTTGAGATTAAATCTCAACCAATCCGACGGTCCACATAATTCTTAAACCTATTTAAATTAAACATATATTTTATAAATGTCTTTGTGTGCGTGTATGGTGGCGTGTGAGAGTCTCTGACTCTATGTATGTGTGTGGTGGCGTGTGAGAAAAAAAAAAGCATTCAAATAATTCATAGGGAACTTTAACAAAAAGCTCCTGGTACTGTTCACTTTAACAAAAAACCACATTTTTACACTAAAAAGTCAATCTTGGTACTATTCATTTTACCCTTTCTTTTGTTCTTATCGTTAAAACTCAAAGTTTTCAAGCCCTTTTCATTAGTTTTCCTTAATTCATAACCTTGTCTCTGACTCTTGACAACTTTTACAACTTTTGACAAGATAAAAAGTAATGGTGTTTCATCAAGATTCTAAATCACTCATGTATCTTACCCTGCAATGTTGTTGACCCTAGAAACTACAAAGCCTACGTGGCGCGCAGGCCGAGTAATTAATGAGCTAACTACGTCCTTCGGTGAATGCGGGGCGTGCCAACTCGTCGGCCGAGCTCGGCCGAGGAGTAAATTTGTTGATGTTGCGTTGGGTCGCGCTACTGACTTCTGCGTCTTGCGATTGCGGCCGAGAAAGGAACACGTCTCGGCCTCTTGGGCTCTCGAACCTGAAGACAAGGTTACTATTCTTACGAAGTTCGATATCAAATTCGGCTTTCAATGTGCCGAATGTAATAATTGTAACACCTCACTTCGCCGAGAAGGCTGATGAGATGACCTCGACCAATAAGGATTTAGAAACCCTTCTCAACCGAGACTTGGATAGGTAATCAATCGTTCTCGCCGCAGTGCTGTTGATGCCAACGGAAGATACTGCGAGACCGACTGACTCTACGGTGACAGAGCTATCTATGCCGACTTAAGATATCACCGGTTGCTTCCACAGTGCTGTTGATGCCAACGGAAGATGTGTCAGCGAAAAAGGAAAAAGAAAAATCACAAGTTGTGAGAGTTTGCGCAGGGCAATTTTGTATTGATTTGCAGGGGTCCTTAACTTGCTGCACTGAGTCTTGTATTTATAAGGTTGGATATCTGCTAGCTTTGGCCTGACGGATTTGTATTTCAATTGCACCCAAAGACTTCATGATGGAATATGCGAATCTGAACAACAATAGGGACTCTGCATGCTAACCCTATTTTATTCCCACTTTGACTTATATTTATCCCATCAGAAACTTTCTTATCTCATCAGAGCCTAGCCTTATCCCATCCAAAGCCATCACTTCAAAGTCAGACTCCTAATTCAACTATAAACCTTTTTTCTTCCACCATGCATGTCCATATGCATGCAACTTCATTAATCCCATTTAATTATAATATTTAGCATCCTGCCAAAATATTTGATGACTATGATTCTTCCATATCTGTCAAGATCTTTGAACTCATCCGTCCATATCCCTTTGTGTTCTTTCTTGACCAATTTGCTTTGACCATACAGGATAATAAAATAATATTCAACGGCCTCGATTACTCGGGCCGATTGTGTAAATTCAGGCCCAAACAAATGTATAAAGTGTAAAATATTGTAGTAAATCATTATATATAAATGATTATGGTGTGTTTAATCTTTTTTTCATTAATTACTACATATTTTCTACACTCACAGTGTTTGCCAGCTCGCTGTATAATCAACTTAAATCAGTTAAATCCATCCTGCAATGCATTTCCTTCCAATTTTTTGTGATAAACTAATAGATAATTGACTAAATAAACATCCTGCAAAGTTTCAATAAAAATTTCCAAGTTTTTCTTACAATTTCCGTGGTTTCCATGTAATTTTTATCGATATCGATATTATCCTGATATTTCCATCGATATTTCCGTGTTTTCAGACTACCGATATTTCCGATATTTTCTTCCTTGGTCGTAGCCAGAACTCCTGTTTTTGGAGGATTATATATTACGCGTGTGCTAGTTGGCCTTTTGTAATAGTGGTACAAACAAAAGTTAATTGCATTTTGTCTTTCGAGTTTTATTTGTTTAGCAAGACACGTTTTAGTTAATTGAACCCTATAAATTTGAATGAAAAAAGAAAATAAAACATTGTTATTATAAACAGAAAAACTTGTTTACGCAACCTTTTTTTTCCCTTTCATTGTTTCCTGACAATTTTGGTGGAAGTCTTTAGCTTTTGTACACGTCAGAATTTTAAGATTAATCAAATTCCAAATTAGATTTTCCTTTTTTACTTAACAAACTCATTTATCTATGACGTGTTTACCAAATGGAGTTGGAGGGGAAGAACGAAATTGCACTCTTCCCAAAGCATGTGCTTTCCAACGTTTACTAGCATTTAGAGAATCAGAAAACAGGTGGGGTCCACCCAATATCAATAATTGTCTAACTGAAAAAAAAAATTGAAATTCTACCATAAAACCAATATATTTAAGATCTTGTATATCTATATAATCAATAATTGTCTGACCGAAGCAACCTTGTGAAGGTCCTCGACATTTTACGTTGTTCCAAAGTCAATTTGATTTTGCATATCAACTAACAAACATAGATTATCCTAATCTCTAATAATACATATTCCTTATCAGCTAACAAACATAGGTAATCCTAATCTCTAATAATCTCACGTGCATAACAAAAGCCAACCAAGTGTATAGCTCTCTGTAGAACTTACTTGCTGGCCTTGTAGAATTGGACAATACAACTCACGAGCCACGACTTAAACATGGACATGTGTCCTTTCATGAGTCAGCTTTTAGTTTTATCTAGATGGATTGGAAAAGACGTGAAATTTGAAAATTCCACCTTCAATTCCTAGCTTGCGCTATATAAATAGTAGTGACCTCTTAATTTTCATGCATCGATCTCATCTGCAATTATCATTGTTGTATTATTTTCTCCACCATGGAGTCACCGATAATTACTATCAAAGTTATTTCATTCTTTTGCTCGTACATGCTTTTGTCGCACTTGCATCTCACCACTTTGAACCCTACTGCCTTTGCTTTGGAGGACTGTCAGTTTCCAGCCGTCTTTAACTTTGGGGACTCTAATTCAGATACTGGCGGATTGGCCTCATCCCTTATTGCACCAACCCCTCCTTATGGTGAGACATTTTTTGGTATGCCGGCGGGAAGATTCTCAGATGGCCGTCTCACAATCGATTTCCTCGGTATGTGTATTTGTTCTTTAACTACCTTACTTATTTCATAGTTTTCTCTTGCTTCTACTTATTTCTTATGTGGATGAAATTACTTATTGTTTCCAAACTGTTTCATTGATGATCTTGAAACTTAAAACAGTTTATCTTGAAACATCACTATATACTTTGTTCTAAATTATTAAATTAGTATTTCTTTTCTCATAGAAACGAAAGATTATATACCTTTTTTTTAATTAATGTAGGGTTTTTGACTTGGAATCTCTTATACACTCTAAGATTAAAGTTTGGAGAGGTATTCATCAATTTACCTCCTGAACTTGTAAGGATTGGCCAATTTCCCCCTTTTACTCTCATAATTAGTCAATTTGCACCCTACTGTTAATTTTTTTAATTTTTCATCTATTCTTCCGTTAAGTAGGTATTTGCATGACTGCCTTTAAAGGACAAAAAAGTCATTTTCCCTACACCTTCTATCTTCTTCCTTTTCTTCGAACTTTCTCTTCTTCTTCCTTTTCTCTTTTTAATTTTTCATCTATTCTTCCGTTAATTATGAGACCGTGGAGCCGGTTGCCTTTCTGTTGAATCCAAAAGCATAGTTTTCTTGGTGTGGCCCATGTTAAAAGGAATCCATTGAAGTTTTTATACGCTTCTCAATTGTTTGTCACTTGCCATAACTTAACCTTGATGGGATGAAATTTTTTTAGCATGTAGGTCACATTAGAACATAATATTATTAACTCACGTGTTATAGGATAAGTGTATAACATAATTTATATGTTATGAATTTACGAAATAATATTAATTAATAAATGTAATAAGAAATATTATATCAATAATACAATTTCTTGGTGTATCAGTCACTCAAAAAAATTTCATATATATTCATGACCAAAATTTTTATTAAAGGCTTCACTACAAAGTTTCCTTTTAAACTTTTGAAGTTTTTTTCACTTTTTGTCTTTCAATTGTTTTTTTCCCAAAAAATGATCACCTTTGAACGTTTCTTAAAATGATAAATGATTATTTTTTAAGGTTATTTCACTCAAAGCATTTGTGTTTACTTTGACGAAATACTGTCTATGTATTGACTACTTCTATCTAGAATCCTAATATCTCTTTTTCTTCCCATCAAGTTTATAATTTGAATTTAGAGATTTTTTTTCTTCTAATCCTGCTCATTTTATCCATTAAAAGAGGCATTTGAGGTCTACAAAAAATGCACAGTCCTGTGTTGGTTCAAGATGTTTTGCCACAGTGGTCCATAAGGACACAAAATACTAGCCAAATTGAATTTGTAGTTCATCACTAGTTTTGTCAATTCTCGCAGCTAACCCCAACGTGCGACCAACTTTATTGACTTAAGGCCATCTCTAATTCTGGGCTAAATGCTATTTTTTTAGGTTTTATTCCCCCCCCCCCCCCCAAATCCAACTCAACCCATGCTAAATGTGTAGGCTAAAAGCTAAAAACTAAACAAAAGCCAGATTTAACCCAGGATTAGTGGGGCTGGCCCACCATATATGTGTATTTTATTTAGTTTTATATTTATAAATTCATTGAATCCAACGGTTAAAATCTAATTTGATGAAATTCAACCGTAAAAAAAATATTTAACAGTTCAAATTTAAATCTAACGGCAAAAATAGTTAAAAAAAATCTTTTATTGTTTCATATTTTTTTCATAGTGTTTAACGAGTTTCATGGTGTTGATTTGTGATTTTTCAATATTTGTCAGAATCTAAATATTTTTAGGTTAAAATGTTCATAAAATTAAATTATGATAGTCTACATAATTTTTTCTTTTAAAAAAGTTACTTTAAGAAAAAAATTAGCCTAAATTCATTTTTTAATAATCTGGAGCTAAAAATTTAGGCCATAAGGGTTGAAGCAGAAAAACCGTTTCTGGGTTAAAACCTAAATTTTTTGAGCTAAAAATTTTAGGTTTTAGCGCAAAGGTTGGAGATGGTCTAAGTGACACTACCCCTAAAATTCTCACAGTGAAAATCAGACGTAATCATCCCGATTATTCCTCAGATATAGTTGTAAAATTCTTTTCTTTTCTTTTTTAGAGTTTTATCTATTCAATAATTTTTATTTTTTGTGCTGTGGTGGTTGTCTGATAAAGCTTTTGTGGTTCAGCTAAAAGTGTTGGCCACCCTTTTCTAAGCGCATATTTGGATTCACTTGGGACCAACTTCTCTTCCGGTGCAAATTTTGCCACTGCAGCTTCCACAATCAGGCTGCCCAATAGCGTTATACCAAGTGGTGGATTTAGCCCTTTCTTCCTTGATATTCAGTACATGCAGTTCATGCAATTCAAATCCAGATCACGACTCATAAGGCAAAGAGGTAAACTACTAAAACTTGAATGTGTTGCTGTATCAATGCGTGTTCCAATTTGGATTAATATCTACTGATCAAGTTAATAACCACTTCTTTGATAAAAGCAACATTTACATGAGTGGAACCCATATAAGTAGGATTCCCCCTTTTTTGGTGGTTAGTATATGTCGTACAAACACAATTACAGATAATGACTAGGGTTTTGGAGCGAAATTTTGTTTTTTGAGCTTTGGGCATGTTTACATATAGAGAATAAGAATTAAAATAATTTTTACATTTATTAAAATATGAGTATGAGAATCATTTCACTTTTTAATTCTCTCATGTTTTCTGATTCCTTTCCTCTTGGATTATGTTAAGTAACCATGCCCTTCATCTTGATTTCCAGGAGGAATATTTGCAAGTTTACTGCCCAAGGATGAGTACTTCCCCAAAGCTTTATACACATTTGACATTGGTCAGAACGACCTTGGGGAAGGGTTCTTTGCAAACAAGACTATAAAGGAAGTGAATGCATCTGTTCCTGATATAATCATCAAGTTCTCAACAAATATTCAGGTAACCTTTGAAAATAATGACCTAATTGGTGGGTTTTTGATTGTTGCCTTAATATGTTTACCCATCGATGATCATCAAGATAATGTTGTGATGTCACAAAATGTAGAAAATATATGACCTGGGAGCCAGATCGTTTTGGATCCACAACACTGGGCCAATTGGCTGTCTCCCTTATATTTTAGCTAATTTTCCATCAGCTCAAAAGGACGAGGTTGGCTGCGCAAAGTCTTACAATGAAGTGGCTCAGTATTTTAACCACCAACTGAAGGAAGCCACAGTTCAACTTAGGAAGGATCTTCCTTTGGCTGCATTTACTTACGTGGACATATATTCTGTCAAATACTCTCTTTACAAGGAGCCAAAAAAATATGGTAAGCCGCCCAAACTGTATGATATTTATACACATAACATACCTGCATTTTAGAGGCCTCCCTTGTTAGAAAACACTTGAATTCACCATACGTTACGATACGCTGAGAGAAATGTTGCATGGAATAGGTGCATTCAAGTTTTTCTGTCAGTTACGTTGGATGGCTAGGACTTGAAATGTCCTATCAAAATGGTCGACTTAACAATGGTACGACTAGATTAAATCAAACATTTTCACATAGTAGGAGGTAAAAAAAAAGTCACCTCTGCTAAGATGTAACTTTATAAAACTCAGACGAGTAATGCTATTTTTACCACCTAATATAATGTACCACAGTTTAGTACCATCTAATGTTACAACTGAGGTGAACAAGCCACATCAATAAAAAATTATCTTGTGGAAAATGAGATGTATAATCCCTAGGGTTTGGTTGGTTGGATATATATTTGCGTTAGTGTATTATATAATACGATAAGTGATGTGTTAATTATCAGTTTTTCGTAACAATTGAGTGCACATCTAAAACCTAATCGTAGATTAGAGAAATTTCATTAATGTTATTTATTTTCCGTTGTATGAATCTTTCTTGAAACTTTTTTCAGGGTTTGAGTTCCCACTTGTTGCTTGTTGTGGGTTTGGTGGGAAGTACAACTATAGCAGTAGTGCTGGATGTGGAACAACAGTTACAGTCAATGGAAGCCAAATATTTGTTGGTTCGTGCAAAAGCCCGTCAGTGAGAGTGAATTGGGATGGCGTTCATTATACTGAGGCAGCTAACAAGTTTGTTTTTGACAAAATTTCAACTGGAGCATTTTCAGATCCACCCCTTCCCTTAAAACATGCATGTCACAGGATTTAGACTAATTAAAAATTAATTAAACCATAAATAAGTACTCCTGCAGACGCATGCATGTGGAAAACTGGAAATCTTTTATGGCAATAATGTTCTACCTTGTATAAGCTACTTCGAGTCGTTAAGGTAGTAGGTTAGAACCACAAAAAAAATAAAGGCTCCAACATTCAGTACTGTTGTAACTATATTGGAAACTCTTATGATGAGTATACACTTGCCCATTTGTATAAGATGTATCAGGTTCATCCTTAAGGCATGTAGTTTCCAAATGCAGATAATTTGATATAACCTTCACTTTTAGTTTGAAGTTTATTGAGAAAACGTATTTTACTTGAGGCTAAATAAACATCTACCGGCTTATTCGCTTTGCACACGAGTTTTAGGCGCAATTAAAGTATGAAAGATAGCAAAGTTATTTACATGCCTTAAAACAATCTGTCTCCAACATCTTCAACACTTGTTCGACCAAAAAAAAAAACATCTTCAACACTTGTGTCAGGTGATCAGGTTTTGGCTCAACATGAGGTCAAATCAAACTTGATGTACTCTTATTTTACATCACATAGACCCGAGTCAATTGTCTAACAAGTGTAACAAACCAACGTATTCCATGTTATGTAGTAATCGGGAAGGGACCATAAACACCTGAATGAACCAAATCCAAAAGGAAATTCTCTTTTGTTAAAACTTAAAGGGTACGAAACACAATATCTTTTAGCTAAAGTGCAAATATTAAATTTTAACTCAGAGTCTTGAACACCATTAAATAAAGACGGATGCAACTTATGCAAATATTCAAAAGATGCATGCCCAATTCAACAATGCCACAACCAACATCTTCTTAACGTGCTCGTTGTTACTACTGCAAACTTGATGTACTCAACCGGATGCCACATCGTCAACATAGTATAGCCCTTTTCTCTTAGTGCCATGATGAATGATTGCCCAAGTCTAGATATCTTGAAGTAGGCAAAATGTAGGAAACATTAATAAAATACAATCCAATTGCTCAGTAACTTGACCAACTGACAATAAGTGGTTCAAAAAAGCAAGAATTAACAACCTACGGTGTAAAGATAAAGTGAGAGTTAAGGCAATAGAGTCGGCCCCTGTTACTGGGACAACATCACCATTAGCCGTAACAACACTCTGTTTAGGAGGTGTTGTCATATACTGAAACAGGGATTTGTCATATGTGGATCAGTTGCAACGAAGTCAACAATCCCACCGCATCTCTATCCACAGATGCAATTGAAACCTTACCAAGATTACCTGTGTCATCAACAATATCATAGAGAGAAGATAGTTGGTCAATAAGTGACAAGACCAGTTCAGGGGTCTTATGGCTAGTTGTGGTATTGACGAAAGTCACATTGGAATCACTGTTACCGCCAGTTGGCTCCTCCTTATTACGGCCAGCAGATATTGCTGCAACTCTTGTACCACTATCAGCTACTTTGGCTTGTCCCATACGAGAACTCCTTTCAGCCTTTACTGGACGAAACTTTTTTGACAACTTTCTTTATCATTCCTCTTTGAACACTTTCTTTATTATTAAGGATATGTTTTTTTAAATCAAACCCCTTATGGGGTGTGACTGCACTTTCCTCTGTGTATGTGTTCAGGAAACCGAAGCAGGGGCACCATGGAAATGAGGGTTTCATTCCGACTCTCGATGAGGTAAGCAAATCATTAGCAGAAATAGTCTCCTCTGATGACCCTTCAGGCTTTATCACAAGTGTGTACAAAATTGGACGCCGTGTGGAGATCTTTTGTACGTCGAATATACAATTTCCCCAGGGCATACACAGCAGGGGACATTAATGAAATTCAACACTCTGGAGCAAGGACAAATGTTTCTTTCTAAACAGATGAATCTTGAAGACCATATTGCATTACGGCCAGAGAGATATGTGGCCGGTTGGGAAGAAGCCAAGGGGATCCCAACAAGTATGGCACAAGTATGGCACAAGGTCAATCCCAACAAGTATGGCACAAGGATTCTGATGATCTCTGTTATCTCATCGATCAAATATATGAAGGTCGGTAGTTGGACGAGTTGACGACTGTTCGTATAGAAAAGTACAAGTCTTTCCTCCAAAGTTTCACAAATTCTGTTAATATTCGTCATGAAGGCGGGAAAATCAGCAACATAAGTTTGGTGAGGTTCTACATGTTCAGTAATTCAACCTTCGGGAGTATGATGACTGGCAAAATAAAGTGGACAACCATGTCGTTTTCAAGGCTGTGAAAAATTATCAACAGAACAAACGCCGACTCCGCCAAGGTAGGAGTCCTCAGAATTCCAATTCCCGTTTATACAACTGCAGAAAGTTGGTTATTGTATGTGCACAACTGTATGAAGCACTACTGGGAACATGCAAAGCGGTTACAAAAGGTGAGTCTCATCACCCTACAAAATTAATACCTACTTGTCAGCATGCATCTTCTAACTTTTTCTTTTCTTTTAAATGAACAGAAAGAACATGGACCAAGTCGAGTACTGGAGAAGTTGACAAAGCTGTTTCCTACGCTGATTGAAGACATGTATGCGGGGTTGGCCCAGGCCCTATATGCTGATAAAGTTAGACATCCTCGGTTCATGTCAAGGGAGATAGTGGGAGGGGTAATCGCGGCATGAGAAGCGCACATTTCAAGGAGTTCGAAAATTTTAATGAATGGCAGTTACTTTTTGAGTAGATTCTAGTTCTTAAGAATTCATGAGAATTTTCATGAGAATATATTTAAGATCTTGTATATCTATATAATCCGTAATTAAGTTGAGAGGAACATATATGCATATGATGATGATTGTGCAACGCATTTTCAATATCACACACTCCAGTTTAGGACTTTCCAAATAAAAAAGAAACTAAGCAACTCCCAAACTCCAGTTTAGGACTTTCCCAATACAAATGCATGAATCTACACTGAAAAAAACTCGCTGACAGGATTAGGTAGTGTAGTCATACATTGGTCAAGCACCAAGACCCAAGATTTGATCTCATGACTGGCCACAAACAGTTTCTTCATTCGAAAAGGAACAAATGACTCAACCACAGAAATTAGGTGGGCATTTGAATATAAGTCAATGTAAAATGCAGGTATTCCATCAATACTTCGATACGATTACAGAACAATATCAATACAAGCTTATGCAGGAGATTTAAAAACACCATTAGAAAAAGAAATGACCAAATCAAGCAGTACCAGAAGATACCAGAAAATCTATAGACCGACGATTTTACCACTCAATCGAGTATCAATTAAGGCAATTCATCAAACAGATTGTGTGCATAAGAAAGGAGGTGATCTTACCTTGGACCAGGACCGGTACTGGATAAGGCCAGAAGAGGCAGAAGCCTAGCGAAGCTAAGAGGGGGCGATGAACCGTTTACCGACGCAGATGAGGCCGTGAGTCGGAGAGGCGCAGAGCTTGTAGCAACATTTCTACCAATAGTTTTATGCAGCAAACCAGAAAGAATGATGCAAAATTAGGAGATGATTAAGTGATTAATTGATACCAACCACAATCGAGAAGATGGGTGGTGCGGGTGCCTGGTTGAAACCGTGGAGGGGAGGGGACGACGCACGCGAGACGGCGAGAGAGAATCGAGTTCGAGGACTCGAGTGACAGAGTCGAGGTCGAGGACGAGGTGACCTAAACTAACTGTTAAGATTGGATGGAGAGATAATCTCTTCAATCTCGTCCGTCCATTGCAATTACAAATGGGCCGGTCCGGATATCCGTTTTTCTATGATTTTCAAAACCGTTTTATTTTAGTTTATTTTACTTTATCAATTATTTAATTATTTTTATTTAAAATTCGTTTTTATTATTTTAAATTTCAAAATCAACATTTTCCAAACTTTGTTTTAAATAATTAATTAAGAGTTCGTTTTAAATACAAATTTTTCATTCAATCCTTGTGGTAAGACTTCGTTTTAAATACAAATTTTTCATTCAATCCTTGTGGAAAATTACCTTGCTTAAGCTGTTTATACTACAACTACCTTGTTCTCTTGCAAATATTTTTAAGTGTTTTTATCCATACTTTTGCAGGTGGTAAAAATTCTATCAGGTTGCTAATAAAAATGTTTGCCTCTTAAGTTTAAACCAGTGTAAAGTGTTTTTGGGCTGAAGCATGTCTAAAGAGTGTGTGATATTAAAAAAGCTTTGCTATTTTGACGACTTGGCAGCAAGTAAGGCACCTCCTTCAACAATCCCCTCGCTCGGATTCCTGGGGGGCCTCCCACTATATGCTACAATGCTTTGGTACCAGTCAACTTCATACCTTCAGGGACCGGCTAAAGGATTAGTGTTAAGGTACCCCTACTGAAGCATAAGAGAGGCTAATCACAACACAACACGTGCCAACATCATAATAACGCTCCCAAAGTCCCACATTAACCACAAACTAAAGCATGCGACTTTGCCCAACTATAAAAGACGACCATTCTCCTTCAATTAATCCTTAATGTCATTATTCTACTTAATTTGTTATAAGGACTCACTAATGATGATTATGGTTAAACCCTTGTATCATGTAAAATCTACATTATTATGAGAACTCCTCTACCCTCGTGAACGTAGTCCTACTTAGGGTGAACTACGTACATCTTGTGTTTATTTCCCTATCTATATCTCTTTACATATACATTTATGACTGAAGCAACCTTGTGAAGGTCCTCGACATTTTACGTTGTTCCAAAGTCAATCTGATTTTGCATATCAACAATATAGTTAGTTTTTTTTCTCAGGGGTGTGAGAAGAATTTTACGTAGAATGAGAGCCTTCACATGGAGCGTTTGAGTTGTTTGTTGAATTGAAGAGCCTTCTCACAATGTTAAATCACTATAAATAATCACTTCTATTTGTAGAGATGAAGTACCTGATGGTTGAATCTGTTAGTTTTTTTTCTTAGGGGTGTGAGAAGAATTTTACGTAAAATAAGAGCTTCAAACATAGCGTTTGAGTTGTTTGTTGAATTGAAGAGCCTTCTCATGATGTTAATCATCAATCTAAATCCATGAATCAAACAATCAAATAACTAAAGTACTCATAATTAGGGCTTCCTCTTAGCCTTAGCTAAGAGTTTAGAACCCCATGAACAAAGAATTCATAGTAATTAGAGAAAAAGAACCAAATTGCTGCCGCTTTGTACCACACCAGAAGAAGCCCCCTTCCCTTTACTGCTTTTTTTTTTTTTTTTTTTTTTTTTCTTCTTCCTTTTATACGTTGCACACCGTGAGAATTAATAAGAATCAAGGCCCTACATGTCAAGCCCACTCCAAGTCTGATTTAGTTTCCTTTCAAATCCCTCGTCAATGCTAAACTCCCAACTGAAGCAAAAACAACTTCAAACACGTCAAAACTATTTCCTTTTCTATCTCACTTTAGTCCTCCTATTTCTTTTGAAAAAAAAAAACAAAAATCAAGAATGCCCAATCCATTCTTAATGCATTTTGTGGTGAATTGTTTTTAATTCAAACCCCTTATGGGGTGTGACTGCATTTTCCTCTGTGTATGTGTTCAGGAAGCCGAAGCAGGGGCACCATGGAAATGAGGGACTCATTCCGACTCTCGATGAGGTAAGCAAATCATTAGCAGAAACAGTCTCCTTTGATGACCCTTCAGCCTTTATCACAAGTGTGTACAAAATTGGATGCCATGTGGAGGATCTTTTGTACGTCGAATATACAATTTCCCCAGGACATTAATGAAATTCAACACTCTGAAGGAAGGACCAATGTTTCTTTCTAAACAGATGAATCTTGAAGACCAAATTGCATTACGGCTAGAGAGATATGTGGCCAGTTGGGAAGAAGCGAAGGGTACTTTTATCCCGATAAACGAAAGGATCCGGTAAGCCGCGCAACAATCCCCCCTCCTCACAACCTCGAACACTATGTCCTTGCCTCGTCACCCATCTTGATCATTGGATAAAAAGTCACAAGATGGAGAGTGCGCGAACTTCTAATGATTTTGGCATTCAACATTCTAGGGTTAGTAATCTTTTATTTGACATCTCCTCTTGTTAATGGCTACCTATGCTACTGGACATTACTTATTCTCAAGTATTACATTTTTTTTTGTATTTGTAATTGCACCCATAAATATTACTAAGGCTCTAGCTGATTGTCCTCATATCCGTGGTAATCTTCGAAATGGAGTCTGTATCACCGAGCAGAATCATGCATATGTGTGGAACTTTCCTTAGCACGGTATGTACAACTTCATTCTTAGCACAAATCATTTGAGAATTCGATGATCGAACTTGATGCATGGATGCTCATTTAATCACTATCAATTTTTTCTTGTCTTTTTTCACTAAAGGTCAATCACAACAAGTATGGCACAAGGATTCTAATGATGTCTGTTATCTCATTGATCAAATATATGTAGGTCCGACGTTGGACCTTCAAACAGTCGTCAACTCGTCCAATCTCTGAGAATGAGAGCCTTCACATCGAGCGTTTGAGAGCCTTCACGTAGAGCATTTAAGTTGTTTGTTGAATTGAGGAGCTTTCTCACGATGTTAAATCACTATAAATAATCAATTCTATTTACAAAGATAAAGTACCTGATGGTTAAGTATGGAGCCCAATTTCAACCCGCATGTACTTAACATAAATTGATCCACTGTATTTGATCTTTGACGTGGCTTCAACCTTGAATTTGCAAATTGTTCCCACCAACCCTATTTTTAATTGGGTCAGCGCAGGTGTCATTAACTAAAAAGCCTTATCAACGTACTCAGATGTCATCCAAGATATATCATATTCATATGTTCTCATGGAACTCCTTAGTCACCTGATCAACATTATAAAATACCCTGAGATATTTTTGATGGGGAAACTCGTGAGCGAGGCTGCTCAATACTTCAATTAACTAGTAATTTATATTTTATAAATATTAAGTGGAAAGCAACTGATAACGTCATGTGCGAAATATGGTAGCTCAATGAGAAAAGTACATATGAAATGAAAGATCAAAACAAAGTATGAAATGTAAATGACTGAATGAAAATGACTCAACCATTTATTTATTCCTATCTATCCGGAGCACTAGAGGAATTCGCAGAGGACCATCCATTAAAAAATGACTCCACAGAAGTTATCTTTCTGTAACTGTACAACCAAAGATTTGCCATCTCTCTAATAAAACAAGAATATCACTAGACTATAATATTAAATGGTAATTTTCTTACTTTTTATAGTTATGAGCATTTATATTCATTTGTAAGTGAGAAGTCTTAACTCGACCCCATGAATGACGAATTCATAAATATTTAATTCTGGCTAGCCTATTGTTTGATTTAGTCCAAATCCCCTAATGTGGAAATCGCTGTATAAATAAAAAAAACAAAGTGATATTCGCATACTCATTTAGTCTCTTGAATGAAAAAAAGGAAATCATTGAACAAAAAGCAAAGAGAATAAAATATAAGAAGAAAACGGTGACTAAAAATCACATCCATGACTCAAATATCAATATGCATACCAGGTTTATACACCAAGTTTTTTTTTTTTTTTTTTTTTTTTTTTTTTTTTTTTTTGGTTAATACACCAAAGTTTCTTTATCTCATATGAAAGGGGCAGAACAACAACTATGCAAGGGGCAAAACAATCACCACCCTTCCTTACAAGCTCTCGATTAATGCAGAGACCATGTTCATGTTATTTTTTCTTTGAGTACTCTTTTCTTTGTTTGTAACCGTAATGTTGTTTTGATCTACTCAATTGTAAAGCTAACAAAAAAAGAGGGCAAGAGTCGAGAAATACAGTGAAAATTATTTGGAATAAAATGCATATATTTCTTGTAAAAATGAACCTGTTGTTATAAATATGTAAAAGTTAGAAAGATAACCTTTATTAGTGACAGGAACGAAACAGGTGTAAAATATCACACTGAAGCTATATCACAAGAGGATGACAAATAAAAGAGGGAGGAATAGATGATGTTATTGATCTTTCTTTCATTATGTATATCACACTGTCCTTTAACAGTAGTCGGAGCGCTCTATTTATAGAGCAACTCCGTATTATTACAGTTTGAAATTTACAATACATTTTTGAAAAACAATCTCCTTCATATCCAAAGTCCACATCTCAACACTACCAATGTTGAAAATCCAATATGTGTGTTTTCAACATCACTGTGGGCATTCACTAACCCACCAGCATTTTCAACACTCCCCCTTGGATGCCCACATATCAACATCAGTTGCCTCGTTAAAACCTTGCTTGGAAAAACCCAGTGGGAAAAAACCATAGCGAAGGAAAAAGAGTACAACTTTACCTGGATTGTTGATATAGTGTTAAGTATGTTTATGTTGCCTCGTTAAAACCTTGATAGGAAAAACCCAGTGGGAAAAATCCTAATTGAAGGAAAAAGAGTACAACATGCATGTATCATGGATGCTCCCCCTGACATGTATCTCCTCCTGATTCCGCATTCTCCAAATTTGGTTGTTTGGTAAGTCGACGTTATCCGATACTTTGCACTAACTTTTGAAACGTGCATTTCGGTAGGGCCTTGGTGAACAAGTCTGCCAGATTTTCATTGGAACGAATTTGTCCGACTTCAATAACTTTAGCCTTATGAAGCTCATATGTGTTGAAAAAATTTGGAGATATGTGTTTAGTTTTGTCGCCCTTGATGAATCCTTCCTTCATTTGGGCAACACAGGTTGCATTATCTTCATGAATGACAGTTGGATTGTTTGTCTTCAAAGTTAGACCACATGAATTCTAGATATGATGGATCATTAATCTTAACCAAGAACATTCACGACTTGCTTCATGTAAAGCAAGTATTTCTGAATGATTTGAAGATATAGCAACTAGTGTTTGCTTTGTTGAGCGCCATGAGATTGTTGTATCTCCATTCTTGAACTCATATCCAGTTTGTGAGCGAGCTTTATGCGGATCAGAGAGGAAACCATCATCTGCATATCCAGTAAGGATCTGGTCATTTGTGGATTTCTCTGAGTAGAAGAGACTCATGTATGTTGTCCCACGAAGGTATCGCAATACATCTTTGACACCCTTCCAATGACGAATTGTTAGAGCAGAGCTATACCTTGCTAACAAGTTGACTGAAAAAGCTATATCTAGTCTAGTACATTGTGCTAAATATAATAAAGCACCTATTGCACTCAGATATGGTACTTCTGGACCAAGGACCAGTTCATCATCTTCTTTTGGAAGGAATGGATCTTTCTTAACGTCCAGAGAACGAACGACCATTGGCGTGCTGAGTGGATAAGCCTTGTCCATACCAAATCGCTTCAGGATTTTTTCAATGTAAACTGATTGGTGGGCCAAAATTCCACTAGCACAATGCTCAATCTGCAGGTCGAGACAAAATTTTGTTTTTCCAAGATCTTTCATTTCAAATTCGCTTTTCAGATATTCAGCAGTTTTATTGAGCTCTTCAAGGGTTCCAACTAGGTTCATATCATCAACATATACTGCCATTATAGCAAATCCAGAGTTGGATTTCTTAATGAACACACAAGGGCAAATGACATTGTTGATATACCGTTCTTTGATCAAATACTCACTGAGACGATTATACCACATTCGTCCAGATTGTTTCAGCCCATACAATGATCGCCTTAATTTGATCGAGAGCATACCTCGTGATTTGTTAGTTGTTTCAGGCAACTTAAGTCCTTCTGGGACTTTCATATATATGTCAGTATCTAATTCTCCATATAGATACGCGGTGATGACATCCATAAGTTGCATGTCAAGTTTTTCTAAAACCACTAAACTTATTAAGTAACAGAACGTAATTACGTCCATTACAAGAGAGTATGTCTCCTCATAATCAATTCCAGGTCTTTGCGAAAAAACCTTGTGCAACGAGTCGTGCTTTATATCTTGCAATCTCGTTTTTCTCATTGCGTTTCCTTGTGAATACCCATTTGTAACCCACAGGGTTTACACCAGGCAGGATTTGGACTACTGGTCCAAAAACATTTTACCTTTCCAAGGAATTTAATTCTGCCTGGATTGCATCTTTCCACTTAGGCCAATCTTGTCTTTGCTTACATTCATCAACAAAGCGGGGCTCAATATCATCACTTAATATGATTTCAGTGGCTAATGCAAATGCGAACATATCGTCGATGATTATTTCATTCTGATCCCACAATTCATTAGTACATTCATAATTTATGGAGATTTCTTTGCTCTCATGTACTGCTTTCTCTTCAGGGACATGTGTCTCATCAAGGACATTTTCTTTTTCTAGAAGTCCAGAATCATGAATTGTAGATTTGTCATTCATTCTCTTTTCTTGAATGATTTCATTTGGATTCAACTGTGCCCTTGTCTTTCTCTTACGAGAGGCTGAATTTTTTGAACCTGGTGGTCTACCACGCTGCAAGCGTGCACCAGATGAATCATTCGCTGCCACTTTATTTTGTCCAATAGGGACATCAATTCTTGCAGGTGCATTTGCAGCTGGTATATGTGATTTGTTACTTTCATAGCATCATTAACTGCATCTGGCGTTTGATTGGCAATGCTTTGAAGATGAACAATCTTTTTCACTTCATTTTCACATTAAGTGCTACATTGATCAAAATGAGACAAGGTGGGAACAACCCATGTCAGCTTTTTCCGTTCTTTTGGAACGGTCTTTTCTCCCCCTAACGACGAGAAGACTGTCTCATCAAAGTGACAATCAGCAAAGCGAGCTGTAAACATATCACCTATCAATGGTTCCAAATATCTAATGATGGATGGTGAATCAAAACCCACATAAATTCCCAGTCTATGCTGAGGTCCCATTTTAGTGCGTTGCGGGGGTGCAATAGGCACATAAATAGCACAACCAAAAACTCGTAAATGTGAAATGTTTGGTTGATGCCCAAATACAAGTTGTACTGAGGAGTATTGGTTGTTGGCTATAGGTCTCAATCGAACCAATGATGTAGCATGTAAGATGGCATGTCCTCATGCAGAAACTAGCAATTTTGTTTTCATGAGCAGAGTGCAAGCTATTAACTGAAGCCACTTGATCAATGCATCTGCTAGACCATTTTGAGTATGGACATGAGGAACAAGATGTTCAACATCAATGCCCAATGTTATGCAGTAATCATCAAAGGTTTGAGACGTAAATTCACCAGCATTATCAAGTCGGATTTACTTAATGAGGTAATTTGGGAATTGTGCTCGTAACTTAATTATCTGAGCAAGAAGTCTCACAAAAGCTACATTCCGAGTAGACAAGAGACAAACGTGTGACCATCTGGTAGATGCATCAACCAAAACCATAAAATATCGAAATGGTCCACAAGATGGTTGAATAGGTCCACAAATATCCCCTTGAATTCTTTGCAAAAATGATGGGGATTCAACATCAACCTTTAGTTATGATGGTCTATTACCAACTTCCCTTGAGAACAAGTTTGCAAGGGTTATCATTTGTGATAGCAATATGTTTGCTCAATAATGGATGTCCATTAGAGTTGGTAATGATCCTACGCATCATGAGGGATCCTGGATGACCCAGACGGTCATGCCAAAACATGTAAACTTTTGAATCAATGAACTTCTGGTTCACGACAGTATGTGATTCAACTGTCGTTATGTATGTATAATACAATCCACTCGACAAACCAAGCAACTTCTCCAATATACGCTTCTGGGTATCATTGGAGGTAATGCATAGATACTCCACATTTTCTGCACTTTTCGTTTCAATGTGGTATCCATTTAAATGTATGTCTTTGAAACTCAACAAATTTCAAATAGATCGAGTAGCATACAATGCATTTTGTATGGACACTATTGTTCCATTTGGTAACATAATCTGGGCTTTCCCTAAGCCTTCAATTACATCTGAAGGTGCTGATATTGTTGTTACCCTTACTTTTGTAAGCATCAATCTTGAGAAATACTTTCGATCTCGAAATATTGTATGTGTAGTTGCACAGTCTGCAAGACAAATATCTTCGCCATTTCTCATGTTTTGAGAATGACCATAGTTTTTATCCATGCTCTCTGAGTAAGGGAATCAGAGTTAGAAGCAAGTTATAACAGGAAATTTACATGCCATTTTTATTGAATCTAAAATGCTAGTTTTAGACTACAAGTTCAACATAATAAAAATACATCAAACATAAATGATTCAGTCGGACCGATACACTTCATTCCCCATTTCCACAATGAAGTCCGAAACATCTAGGTGAGTTGTGTTCAACTGCTTTAATAAGTCGCACACTGGATCAGGTATATCCATTGGTTTAGCCTGGTCGAGAAAATTAGTCTCGACACCCTTCTCCTTGAGGGAGGCTTGATATAGATCCGTCAGATGTTTTGGGATACGACAAGTACGCACCCAATGCCCATTGCCACCACACCTGTGGGAGACTCCTTCAGAGTTCCTGGGAGCATTGTTCATGTGAGCTTTGCCTTTGTGGCGATTCACATTTTTTAAACTTTGGCCTAAATTATGCCTTGGAACCTGGTTGTGAAACTGACCACCATGGTTCTTGCCTTTCCTATTCCACCGACCATGCTTGTGGCCACGTCTTCATTTATGATTATCACCACTAGAGGATGTGGGGTTCACTTCGAGGGAAGCAACACTCACTTCTGGGAATGGTGCAGATCCAGTAGGTCGGGACTGATGATTTTTCATCAGGAGCTCATTGTTTTGCTCAACTACCAAATGCACAGATATCAGCTGGTTGTATTCAGTGAAGCTTCGCGTTCTATACTGTTGCTGCAGGAGCACGTTAGAGGTATGAAATGTGCTGAAAGTCTTTTCCAGCATATCTTCCTCAGTAATAGTATCCCCACAGAGCTTCATCTGAGAGGTAATTCTGAACAATACAGAATTGTACTTACCTACTGACTTGAAATCTTGGATCCTTAGGTGAGTCCACTCAGAGTGAGCCCTTGGAAGAATCACCGTTGTCTGGTGATTGTATTTGTTTGTCAATGTCTTCCAAATGGCTAACGGATCTTCAACCGTTAAGTACTCGTTCTTTAGTCCCTCATCAAGATGGCGACGATTAAAGATCATGGCCTTCACCCAATCTTGAGAGGATGAGCTGTTCTCTTCCCTGATGGTATCTCTAAGATTCCCTGCTTCCAGATGGATCTTGGTATCCAGTACCCAGGTAAGGTAACTATTCCCAGTAATGTCCAGGGCAACAAAATCAAGCTTCACCAAGTTCCCCATTTTCTTTTCTGAAAGAAAATGAGATGTGTAAGAACTTGCAATAATATGTATTCCTGGTAGAATATAGTGTTAGAATTTCTGGTTCTTACAAAATTTTCATTTTGATCTTCAGGCCAAAATGATAAGCACTTGAAACTTCAGGCTCGAGATTTTCAAGATGAATGAGGAGGGCGATTATACCGCACCATTCTCATTGAAACAATATAACATAGGATGGGCGATTATTCCGCACCACTCCAGTAGCAGGAAAAATTTAAATACGCATAGCAGGGTGGGCGATTATACCGCACCACCTAAAATTGCAATGAAATTAAATAGCAGGCAAATTTAAATATGTAGGGTAGGGTGGGCGATTATACCGCTCCACCTAAAATTTGCTGTAAAATTAGATCTGCAGTTCAAGATAGGCGATGATACCTCACCATCTTGGATCACAATAAGATTAAATTTGCAGTTCAAGATGGGCGATTGTACCGCACCATCTTGGATTGCAGTAAAATCAACATAAATAAATACTGGGTTAGTAATCAAGATCAACACCAAACAAGAAATCAAATATATATGTAACTGTTAGGTTGAGAACTAGAAGCAGGCATGGAGCAAACAGTTCGTCACGAGGGTATATCGCGCAGTTGAGGCAGAGGAAGAAGATGAACAGTAAAAACCTTAGAGGAAACATTTTTTCCTTTCTTTTGTTGGGCAAAGAGAAATGAAAAAATGGTTAGGTTTTAGAGACTCGCGCTGATAACGTGTTATAAATATGTTAAAGTTAGAGAGATAACCTTTACTAGTGACAGGAATGAAGCAGGTGTAAAATATCACACTAAAGCTATAGCACAAGAGGATGACAAATAAAAGAGGGAGGAATAGATGATGTTATTGATCTTTCTTTCGTTCTGTATATCACACTGTCCTTTAACAGTAGTCGGAGCGCTCTATTTATAGAGCAACTCCGTATTATTACAGTTTGAAATTTACAATACATCTTTTGAAAAACGATCTCCTTCATTTCCAAAGTCCACATCTCAACACTGCCAATGTTGAAAATCCAATCTGTGTGTTTTCAACATCATTGTGGGCATTCACTAACCCACCAGCATTTTCAACACCTGTTTCAATAAAAATGCTTTTCCTTTTTGGGTGTGTTTGTTTTGGGGGGAAATGGGCTTGAGAATGGGAATATTGCATCTCCATGTTTGGTAAGGTCATTCTTGGGAAATGATTGCCTTGGCCAAGTGAAAATAGAGGGAAAAGGGATGCCCTCCATCCACCTTGGAAAATCATTTTCTTACTCAAGGGAAAACCAATATAAACCATTAATAATTAGGGAAATTTTATTTACACCTAACTATCTTATCTTCAAACCCAACTTAAATATTTTTGCCATTAAACTCTCCATTTTGCCCTGACGTTATTTAAAAAGTAAAAATAAATTAAAAGAACATAAACCCATGTATCTGCCCACCATTTTCCAGCGTCTTCTTCACTAACGCCAGCATGAATATCTTGTTGCCAACACCTCTAAACCACCTCCTCCTTCATATTATCTCCCTCCTCTATTTATCACGCTCTTCAATCATAACGCCGGCATTAAAGGTTCTCACATATTTCTTGCGACCATAGCCTTCTTCACCATACTTAGGACGCTCAAAATCAGAATCATCGTCGCCGCGCCTCTCATAACCACCAGGGCAGCGATACTTCTGCTCCTCGCTCCTCCCATAACTGGGCTTCTCATACTCCCCACTTTCCTGGCCCTCGTAGCCGGCCCTCCCATAGCTTGGCCTCGGGGGTGGCAGCTCATCTCCATAGCCGGTCCTCCTCGGCGGCTCTTCGTCGTAACCCGGCCTCTCCTCACTTTCTGGCGTCTCATAACTGGGCCGCCCATAACTTGGCCTTCTCGGTGGCTCTTCTCCATAACCGCCTTCCTCACCATAGCTCGGCTTCTCGGTGGCTTATCGCCATAACCAGATTCCTTACCGTAGCTCGGCTTCCAACCATTCCCAGATCCGAATTCAGTTGGTGGTGCTTCAAACTCGGGCTTTCGACCGTACCCAGATCCATATTCGGACTCCGATGCCTCATACTCGGGCTTTCTCCCGTACCCATATCCATACTCTGGTTCCGGTGCCTTATACTCGGGCTTTCGACCGTATCCAGATCCATACTCCGTTCCGGTGCCATATAAGGCGGTTGTGATGCTAAAAGAATTTGAATTGAAGTTTCCATGGAGAATCGCCGGTGAATCTTCCGTGGGGTTTGAGGTGGAAGAGAACCACTGGGTGTGGAAAGAGATTTTAGTTTTGTTTATTTCTTTTTTTTTTTTCAGTTTTAATCAAAGGGTGAATTAGGAATTTTAAGAAAATATTTTTTGTTTTGGGTGTAGAAAGAGGTTAAATGGGTTCCAATAAAATTTCCCAAATAATTAATAATTGAAAATACCTATTATATCTCAAAAAAATTGGTAGTTCCTTTGTTTCTTTCCCATCACTTCCAAACATACAACAACAACAACAACAAAGCCTTTTCCCACTAAGTGGGGTCGGCTATATGAATCCTAGAACGCCATTGCGCTCGGTTTTGTGTCATGTCCTCCGTTAGATCCAAGTACTCAAGTCTTTTCTTAGGGTCTCTTCCAAAGTTTTCCTAGGTCTTCATCTACCCCTTCGGCCCTGAACCTCTGTCCCGTAGTCACATTTTCGAACCGGAGCGTCAGTGGGCCTTCTTTGCACATGTCCAAACCACCGGAACCGATTTTCTCTCATATTTCCTTCAATTTTGGCAACTCCTACTTTACCTCGGATATCCTCATTCCCAATCTTATCCTTTCTCGTGTGCCCATACATCCCACGAAGCATCCTCATCTCCGCTACACCCATTTTGTGTACGTGTTGATGCTTCACCGCCCAACATTCTGTGCCATACAACATCGCTGGCCTTATTGCCGTCCTATAAAATTTTCCCTTGAGCTTCAGTGGCCTACGACGGTCACACAACACGCCGGATGCACTCTTACACTTCATCCATCCATCTTGTATTCTATGGTTGAGATCTCCATCTAATTCTCCGTTATCTTGCAAGATAGATCCTAGGTAGCGAAAACGGTCACTTTTTGTGATCTTCGCTAGATTGCTCCGGTCATTAGTGTGGATAAGTATATAAATGGATAGAGATAGGAAAGCAAACACAAGATGTACGTGGTTCACCCATATTGGCTACGTCCACGGAATAGAGGAGTTCTCATTAATTGCGAAGGGTTTACACAAGTACATAGGTTCAAGCTCTCCTTTAGTGAGTACAAAGTGAATGATTTAGTACAAATGACATTAGGAAATATTGTGGGAGAATGATCTCGTAACCACGAAACTTCTAAGTACCGGAGTGTGGTATCGTCTTGACTTGCCTTATCTGTCTCATAGGTAGATATGGCATCTTTTCTGGAAGTACTCTTCCTCCATCCAGGGGTGGTATCTGTAACTGGTGGAGATGCACAAGGTAATGTATCAATTTCACTTGAAGCTTACTTGTAGTTTCAGGCTTGGTCAAGCGCGATACAAACCATGTAGTAGGAGTCCCCCAAGTCGCCGAGCTAGGGGATCTGCTGAAAGAGGTGACAGACAAGGTAAGCAATCAGAGCTCCGGCTGATTGTTCACATTCTCCCTATCTTGCAGGCAGCATGAAGGATAAAGAGAAGAAAAATGAGAAGAGATGATATGGGATACTTTTGCTTTTGAAGAAGTAACTTTCCACAGGCTTATTCTTGAACTGGGCTGGAGGGTTTTCTGGTTTCCTCCAGAGTATAAGGTCGACTGAAGAATTTGAGGGTCAAAACAAGTCCATCAAATCTAGAGTACGTTCAACCCTGATGATATGGGATACTTTTGCTTTTGACAGAGTAGTGGATGTATCGGCACGTGTGCTGTTACGCTTGTCTCCACATGCTTCCTTGTATCCTTCTCACTTGCCCTATCTGTTCCTCAGGCAGATGCGGTATCTTCCCTGGAAGCATAAAATGTTGAAGATGAGTAGTCGAGAGCAATGCCAAGTAAGTAATCAGGTAAGGGGTTCCAAGCAGTCAGTTCCTGGCTGGAAGCTTGATTCCAAGTGCTGACTGATTGCTCTCTTTCTCATTGTCTTGCAGGTAAGAACAAGGCCAAAGGAAAAGACAGGGAAAAAGCATGATATGGGATACTCTTGCTTTTAACCCTGATGATATGAGATATTCTTGCTCTAGTATAACTTGTTTACAGAGGTATTATCGGGGGGAAAGAAAGCTGAATATTTCGAAAGGCTTCGTTGGGAGTGCCCTCTCAGATAAGAGGAAGGGTTGAGCATTTTTGCAGGTCTGCCTGTCCGTTGGGGATGGAGGTCGACATATATAGGAGTCTCCCTAACATCAAGTAATAATGTTATTCCTTTACCCTGCTTGGTCATAGCACGGTAGTGGGAGCTGCCAGCTTCACATGTTTTAACTCTGTCAGAGCACTTTGAAAAAGTGGTCTGTGGTATCTGGAAAGCTGATGTTGCGTGTGAAGATTACAGACAAGCTTTATCCAAGGAGATCCAACTCTTGAAGTTGGGAAAGTGGTGCCTCTTCGGTTTTCGAACAAGCAATCCTGTCGGGGATCTGGCTCTCGAGATTCGGAGAACGATGCCTCTTCGATTTTTGAGAAAGCAATCCTGCTGGGGGTCTGGCTCTGGGGGTCTGGCTTTCGAGATTCGGAGAGCGGTGTTTCTTCGATTTTTGAGAAAGTAATCATGTTGGGAGTCTGGCTCTCGAGATTCGGAGGGCGGTGCCTCTTCGATTTTGGAGCAAGCAATCTTGTTGGGAGTGTTTTCTCGAATGTGAGTAAAGGTTGGGCATGTTTGCTAGTCTACCTTGCCACGAAGCACAGAGGTTGACACACAAGGACTTTCCAATTATCCAGCGGTGTTACTGTTCCTTTACCATCTCTTCGATTTTTGAGAAAGTAATCATGTTGGGAGTCTGGCTCTCGAGATTCGGAGGGCGGTGCCTCTTCGATTTTGGAGCAAGCAATCTTGTTGGGAGTGTTTTCTCGAATGTGAGTAAAGGTTGGGCATGTTTGCTAGTCTACCTTGCCACGAAGCACAGAGGTTGACACACAGGGACTTTCCAATTATCCAGCAGTGGTACTGTTCCTTTACCCTCTCTTCAATTTTTGAGAAAGTAATCATGTTGGGAGTCTGGCTCTCGAGATTCGGAGGGCGGTGCCTCTTCGATTTTGGAGCAAGCAATCTTGTTGGGAGTGTTTTCTCGAATGTGAGTAAAGGTTGGGCATGTTTGCTAGTCTACCTTGCCACGAAGCACAGAGGTTGACACACAGGGACTTTCCAATTATCCAGCAGTGTTACTGTTCCTTTACCCTCTCTTCGATTTTTGATAAAGTAATCATGTTGGGAGTCTGGCTCTCGAGATTCGGAGGGCGGTGCCTCTTCGTTTTTGGAGCAAGCAATCTTGTTGGGAGTGTTTTCTCGAATGTGAGTAAAGGTTGGGCATGTTTGCTAGTCTACCTTGCCACGAAGCACAGAGGTTGACACACCGGGACTTTCCAATTATCCAGCAGTGGTACTGTTCCTTTACCCTTGTGGGTAATAATATGGTAGCTAGACCTTCAAAATTTATGTGTCTAAACTTTGTTAGTGTTGTTTCTTTGCTATTGTTTTACCCTTCTTGGTCAGAGCGATGTAGTGGGAGCTGCAAGCTTCACGTGTCTCAACTTTGTCAGAGAACTTTGGCAAAGTTATCTGTGGTACCCATGAGCTACTGTTGCGTGTGGGAAGTGGGTGATTGAACAGTACGATTCATGTGCTTTCTACTTTGCCAGAAATGTTCGACAGAATGCCCATAATTTCCGCAAAGCTGAGTGTGCGTGTGACAGTTGCTGACAAGGCTGGAAGAGTAGGTGCCTCTTCGATTTCTGAGATCGGCCCTTGTGGTCTCTGAGTAGCCCAACTTTTGAGAAAGCAAGCCTCTTCGATTTCTGAGATCGGCCTTCGTGGTCTTTGAGCAGCCCAGCTTTTGAGAAAGCAAACGCCTCTTCGATTTCTGAGATCGACCCTCGTGGTCTCTGAGCAGCCCAGCTTTGAGAAAGCAAACGCCTCTTCGACTTCTGAGCAGGCGCCTCTTCGATTTCTGAAGCTTCGTCGAGTGCAGATTTTTATAGGGGCTGACATTAAGTTCCAAAGCACACTTGAATATCCACCAGTAGAAGCTCCATTCTTGCACTTCTAAGATCTTGATTTGTCCGACCTCTTCTCTCTTCAACACCTTTGAAAATGTCTGGCCCCTCCGACCGTCGTTTTGACTTGAACCTTATTGAAGAGGCAGCCTCGCCTTCTCCAGACAACATATGACGCCCATCCTTCGTCTCCCCTACTGGTCCTCTTACCGTTGGGGATTCCGTGATGAAGAATGATATGATCGCTGCAGTAGTGGCCAGGAACCTTCTCACTCCCAAAGATAACAGACTACTTTCCAAACGGTCTGATGAGTTGGCTGTTAAGGATTCTCTGGCTCTCAGTGTTCAGTGTGCAGGTTCTGTGTCTAATATGGCCCAACGCCTATTTGGTCGAACCCGCCAAGTTGAATCATTGGCGGCTGAAGTGATGAGTCTCAAACAGGAGATTAGAGGGCTCAAGCATGAGAATAAACAGTTGCACCGGCTCGCACATGACTATGCTACAAACATGAAGATGAAGCTTGACCAGATGAAGGAATCTGATGGTCAGGTTTTACTTGATCATCAGAGATTTGTGGGTTTGTTCCAAAGGCATTTATTGCCTTCGTCTTCTAGGGCTGTACCGCGTAATGAAGCTCCAAATGATCAACCTCTGATGCCTCCTCCTTCTAGGGTTCTGTCCAGTACTGAGGCTCCGAATGATCCCCCTCCGGTGCCTTCTCTTTCTGGGGCTCTATCGACTGCTGAGACTTCTCCTAAGCAACCTTTGTGAAGGCTCCCTCTTGTTTGTTTATTTTGACTCAAGTATATGTACATATTTGTAACTTATCGGGGATATCAATAAATAAGCTTTCCTTCATTTCAACGTATTGTGTTAAATACACCAAAGCCTTCTTCGCTAAGTTCTTTGAATTTTCTTTTGTTGAAGCTTGTATGTTGAAGCTTTGTGAGTGGAACATGTAGGTTGAGGTAGTGTTCCCTTAATTTCCCGAGTGAGGAAAACTTCTCGGTTGGAGACTTGGAAAATCCAAGTGACTGAGTGGGATCGGCTATATGAATCTTAGAACGCCATTGTGTTCTGTCCTGTGTCATGTCCTCCGTTAGATCCAAGTACTCTAAGTCTTTTCTTAGGGTCTCTTCCAAAGTTTTCCTAGGTCTTCCTCTACCCCTTCGGCCCTGAACCTCTGTCCTATAGTCGCATCTTCTAATCGGAGCGTTAGTAGGCCTTCTTTGCACATGTCCAAACCACCGTAACCGATTTTCTCTCATATTTCCTTCAATTTCGGCTACTCCTACTTTACCCCGGATATCCTCATTCCTAATCTTATCCTTTCTCGTGTGCCCACACATCCAACGAAGCATCCTCATCTCCGCTACACCCATTTTGTGTACGTGTTGATGCTTCACTGCCCAACATTCTGTGCCATACAGCATCGCCGGCCTTATTGCCGTCCTATAAAATTTTCCCTTGAGCTTCAGTGGCATACGGCGGTCACACAACACGCCGGATGCACTCTTCCACTTCATCCATCCAGCTTGTATTCTATAGTTGAGATCTCCATCTAATTCTCCGTTCTTTTGCAAGATAGATCCTAGGTAACGAAAACGGTCGCTCTTTGGTATTTCTTGATCTCCGATCCTCACCCCTAACTCGTTTTGGCCTCCATTTGCACTGAACTTGCACTCCATATATTCTGTCTTTGATCGGCTTAGGCGAAGACCTTTAGATTCCAACACTTCTCTCCAAAGGTTAAGCTTTGCATTTACCCCTTCCTGAGTTTCATCTATCAACACTATATCGTCTGCGAAAAGCATACACCAAGGAATATCATCTTGAATATGTCCTGTTAACTCATCCATTACCAACGCAAAAAGGTAAGGACTTAAGGATGAGCCTTGATGTAATCCTACAGTTATGGGAAAGCTTTCGGTTTGTCCTTCATGAGTTCTTACGACAGTCTTTGCTCCTTCATACATATCCTGTATAGCTTGGATATATGCTATTCGTACTCCTTTCTTTTCTAAAATCCTCCAAAGAATGTCTCTTGGGACCCTATCATACGCTTTTTCCAAATCTATAAAGACCATGTGTAAATCCTTTTTCCCATCTCTATATCTTTCCATCAATCTTCGTAAGAGATAGATTGCCTCCATGGTTGAGCGCCCTGGCATGAACCCGAATTGGTTGTCTGAAACCCGTGTCTCTTGCCTCAATCTATGCTCAATGACTCTCTCCCAGAGCTTCATTGTATGACTCATTAGCTTAATACCCCTATAGTTCATGCAATTTTGTACATCGCCCTTATTCTTGTAGATAGGCACCAAAGTGCTCGTTCGCCACTCATTTGGCATCTTCTTCGTTTTCAAAATCCTATTGAAAAGGTCAGTGAGCCATGTTATACCTGTCTCTCCCAAAACTTTCCACACTTCGATTGGTATATCGTCTGGGCCTACTGCTTTTCTATGCTTCATCTTCTTCAAAGCTACAACCACTTCTTCCTTCCGGATTCTACGATAAAAAGAGTAGTTTCTACACTCTTCTGAGTTACTCAACTCCCCTAAAGAAGCACTCCTTTCATGTCCTTCATTGAAAAGATTATGAAAATAACCTTTCCATCTGTCTTTAACCGCGTTCTCTGTAGCAAGAACCTTTCCATCCTCATCCTTGATGCACCTCACTTGGTTTAGGTCCCTTGTCTTCTTTTCCCTTGCTCTAGCTAATTTATAGATATCCAACTTTCCTTCTTTGGTATCTAGTCGCTTATACATATCGTCATAAGCCGCTAACTTAGCTTCTCTAACAGGTTTCTTCGCCTCTTGCTTCGCTTTTCTATACCTTTCACCATTTTCATCGGTCCTATCCTTGTATAAGGCTTTACAACATTCCTTCTTAGCCTTCACCTTTGTTTGTACCTCCTCATTCCACCACCAAGATTCCTTTTGGTGTGGGGCAAAGCCCTTGGACTCTCCTAATACCTCTTTTGCTACTTTTCGGATACAACTAGCCATGGAATCCCACATTTGGTTAGCTTCCCCCTCTCTATCCCACACACACTGGGTGATTACTTTCTCTTTGAAAATGGCTTGTTTTTCTTCTTTTAGATTCCACCATCTAGTCCTTGGGCACTTCCAAGTCTTGTTCTTTTTTCTCACTCTTTTGATATGTACATCCATCACTAACAAGCGATGTTGATTAGCCACGCTCTCTCCTGGTATAACTTTGCAATCCTTACAAGTTATACGATCCCCTTTCCTCATTAGAAGAAAATCTATTTGTGTTTTTGACGACCCACTCTTGTAGGTGATCACATGTTCTTCTCTCTTCTTAAAGAAGGTGTTGGCTAAGAAGAGATCATATGCCATTGCAAAATCCAAGATAGCTTCCCCATCCTCGTTTCTCTCCCCAAAACCATGGCCACCATGAAAACCTCCATAGCTTCCCCACGTGTTGAACTCAAGTGGATTCCATGATAATAATGATATCAACACGCTGACTACACTTGAGTTCATTGATGATTCCAACGGTTGGGTTTAAGATATTACTTTGAAAATGACATAAGAAGAGCCCTTAAAAAAATATTGAACAACATTGATGGCCAAGGAACATACCAGAGTCTCCACCTCACTGCTTTCAGCTTCAGGCTCCTTAGACAACATGGGTTTGAGGTCTCCCAAGGTATGTAATACGTGAATTTTTTGTTATTTATTGTTATAAACGATAGATAATCTACAAATAAAGACATTAGACACAGAACTTTCAAATGTACTTCTAGTCATAACTTGTATGCAAGTTAGATGTATTCAGGACCTTCATGGACGATAATGGAAGTTTCAAGGCATGGCTTTGCAAGGATGTAAAAGGAATGTTGAGTCTGTATGAAGCTTCATATTTTGCTTTCGAATGAGAGAACCTCTTGGATGAAGGCCTTGCATTCTCAACCAATTATCTCAAGAACCTCAGTGGACCTAATGTTACCAATGGACTAGCAGAACAAGTGAGTCATGCACTTGAACTTCCACTGCACCATAGAATGCAAAGGTTAGAAGCTAGATAGTATATTGAGGCATACAGAAAGATGCCGGATGTAAATCAGGTGCTACTTGAAATTGCCAAGCGAGATTTTAACAGGGTGCAATGCACACTCCAAAGGGATCTTCAAGAAGTATCAAGGTAACTTTTTCCCCCTATACATGCAATACACATTTGGGAAGAGAGAATTAAACACAGCACTCATATTACAACTGCATATATGTTTTAAACCATCAAGGTAATTATATATTTACGAGCATAAGCATTATCCTAATTCAATCAGTGTTTGCTTCATTAATATTGCGTTTAGCGACTCGTTTTCTCTCTCTCACTCTCTCCCTCTCTCTCCTAGTTTCTCTCTCTAGAAACCCCGATCTAGAGCTTCTTCTCTGGCTTCAATTCTCAGCCACCACCCCTTGCTCTTGCTCAGGTAAGCGCAACCCGCCATCTTCCTCCTCTTTCCAATCTCCTTCTTCCCTCCTCCTTGTCTCTTTCTCTCCTTCCCTCCTCTGCCTTTTTCTTCTTTTCCTCCCTTCTCACATTCTCTGCTTCATCCCCCTCCTTGCATCCATCTCTTCCTCTCTTCCTTCCAGTCTCATTCGTTCGTTTGATTCCCAGTTCTCTTTGAGTTTATCTCAATTTTCCCTGAGCTAGGTTCTCAACTATCCCCTGAGCTTATCTCAGATATGGGCTTCATGCCCCTTATTCGGCATCTTTTGCCTAATTTTACTGTTTTCTGTATTTTAACTTTCTGTCCTCCCTTCTCTTTAGTTGTGATACTACATCCCCATCCCACCATGTACTCAAATAGGCAGGCTCCGATCAGGAAAAGGATCCCAAATCTACTACCCACCTTCATTTCCCATCCCCCAACCAGCATACCTATGCCGGATCCCCATTGAGGCCAAGTGTTGGGTATTTTACATACCCCCTTAGCCTCACCCTCTACCAAAAAACAGTTTGTGCAACGTAGGTACCTTCGTTGTGCAAAATCAAAAAACGTTGCCTGAAAATTAGCCCAATGAAACCTTCGTCGCACGCCAACTGTCTCGCCAAGGCAGTGAAAGCAGGGTTTGCATGACGAAGAAGCAACCCACATCGCGCAAAGTGTCTTTGCGCGTTGTATGTCCCTACATCAAGCAAAACTCCTTTGTGCAATGTAGGTTATCTATTGCGCAAAGGCACTTTGCGCTAGGGGTGGGCACTTAGAACCGAAAACCGAAACCGAAACACGAACCAAATCGAACCGCACCAAACGGTTTGGTTTTGCGATTTTGGAACGGTTTCGGTTTTGAAACCGAACCGCAACATAGAAAACGGTTTGGTTTCGGTTTTGACTTTTGAAAACCGCACCGAAACTGAATAGCACCGCAAATATTAATAAACATTTAATTAAATGTTCATATTAAATTTCATGTTTTAATTGGTTGTTTGTTAGAATCCATGCACTTAGTATGGACTCAACCACACTAGAATATCATCATTCATCACTTTCTTTTGTTCATTAAGTTGAAGGACCTTTGTTATTTTATACCATCACACACACACACATATGTACAAGGCTGGACTAATCTTGTTATCAAGAGTCAAACAATGATCTAATGAAATCCACTCATTTGAAGCATGATATCACATATTCTAGTATGAAAATTTTGCTCACGTTTAATGAATTCAAAGTTATTCAATTTGTATTATGTTATACCTCGTACGGGACACCCTTTTGTTGCACAAACATGTTTTAACATCACAACTGCATGCAACATGCTAATTGTTTATATAACAAATGTCTTTTTCTTATTGCTACTGGGAAATGCTTATTAATATGTTAAATTGCAAATTGTACACTTTTTTTCTTAAAAACCAAACCGAAATCGTTTGAAACCGCACCGAACTGAACCAAACAGTTTGGTTTCATTTCGGTTTTGGCTTCAAAACCGCACCAAACCGTGCCCACCCCTACTTTGCGCCACGCAAGGACATACGTCACGCAAAGCAGTTTTGCACAACGTAGAGACATGCGTCGCGCAAAGACAACGCAGGTTGCTTCTTCGTCGTGCAAACCCTTGTTTTATTTTTTTTTGGCAAAAATATTTTTTATTTAATTTTTAATAAATATTGTAATTAAATTATAAACAACAAGATGTTTGAACATAAAAGAAAAAACTACAAGAAGTAGTCTACTAGACTTGATGCATCAGGCTACTGGGTATCGACTGGGCAAAGTGGCTAGGAGGTCAAAGGTGGAGCAAGATTAGGTGCTGGCATCGGGATTTGAAGGCCGGACATCTGTAAGGCCCGTAAGATCATACTCATCTTCTTATTCTGGGCTGAAAACTGGGCTGCAATCTTGGTTTCTCAGGCTGCTGGTTTGGCCTCCCAGGCTGCTTGTTGGGCCGCAAGCTGACATTTTAGGATTGCCACTTCCTCCGTCAGGGCTATGACTTGTCCTGTGGTCGCCATGCACTGAGCGACTGAACCGACACTAATGACGTCGATGATGCGAGCACCTGGGATGCCATAAGAATAGCCTCAATAAGGGGTGTGGCTCCCCAATCAATGTAGCACTCACGGCTGAAGCAGTAGGTGTTGATAATACGGGAGGCGCATTGGTCACACTCCTACAACGAGTGATCAACTATGACATCTATACACTTTTTGAACCATAAAAATATAACATTAGAAACTAATCATTTCTTGCATTTGAAACTAATCAATTAGCAGCCAAAGTAATATAAAATCCTTTCTTGCATTTGTTCACATATATATAAAGCAGTATTGCAAAGGTAGAAACAATACTAGATGCACAGAAAAGTAAGAAATGTTATTAGCATGAAAAGTAATTAGATTCAAATACAGTGCACCATCCTAAAATTCCTTCTTAAAAACCATTTGCAATGCATGGCTTTAAACGTCAATACCTCTCAACAACATATATCTACACCTACATGTCAAACCCTCTCAAGCGCCCCTCTTGATAGTTGAAGAAATATTCAGGAATCAGTCGTCGTTCACTAGTAATGTTCGAAGCAAGAAACATGAGAAAGCAAAGCACTAGCAATTTGGAGGGAAATACAACCCAGAGAAGACCAAGTAATAATAAATTACAGCAATTGAAAACATGAGAGGACTCCAGGACTTACCAAAATTTTGGATGGCAAAGTATTACTTTGCAAGACAAATATCCTTGTGGTAAAGCACACCCTCTTTGTTCTAAATATGAGCTGCCATGTGATAAAACGTAAGAAATGAACCATTTCTCCCTTGGACTCCAATAGGTTGCAGAGAAGATATAGGAAACAAAGGCAATATACAGATTAAGGGAACAAAGGCAATACCAAAGTTCATTACATTTAATAGTTCTCAAAGCAAATTGAAAGCTTAAGTACATGGAAGATATGGTTGGCTTGTGGCTACCATTTGAAATAAAAGCAGTAATTCAATGATTAAATTGATTGACATCATGATAATATCATCAAGTTCATAGCTAGCCAGCTAAGGTAGAGAGAAAGTTCGAAAGGATAAGAGGTCGTCAGTTGGCAATTGTTACATGATTTATATATTGGAAATCTGCCTTAATCCAATTATTAATCCTAAAAGTGTATCTTACGACATAGGCGCATTGCAAATACGAGACAAAACCCCTCCTCTGATAACTCTCAAGCAAGCATGTAGCTAAAGAAAGATAAATAGATTATGCATGCAGCCAATAGCTATTTTAATTATGTTTCTAATTTTTAAATTCTCATACCAGGAATTTGAAATGCTATTTGAAGATTTTGGAGGGTTTGATAGGCTGTACATGAAAATGCTTGCCTGTGGTATTCCAACTGCTGTTCACCTGATGTGTATTCCTCTGTCTGAGTTGGATATCTGTCAACAATTGTGAATAAGGTGCACTGATTTTACTGAGGAGATTCGCGATGGGCTGTTCACCTGAGGTGGATTCCTCTTTCTGCTTACATCTGCTACTTTTACAAATAGATTCATTAGTCCCCTCAATGTTCCTACTTTTAAAAAGAATATTTACACAAGCACAAAGATACAAAAATTCAATTGATATTGTTAGTTTAATGCCCAAAGATAAAGGCATAATTTGCAGGGAACTTCTATGAAAAACTTATACTCTGTCTTTCTTTTCACATGGAAATTGTGCAGAACAGTTAGAACCATTATGCATCATCTTGGAGAAGCTAGTTTAAAGAAATTGCAGTAATGTCCACTAAGAAGAAAAATTACGGGACAGAATTGTCTAAACCCCACCAACAACAATGAAATGGGTGTGATAGATTACCTCTCTAAATCAAATCCACCAATTCCAAGAACATAATCCAGGTTAACTTTTCCAAACTCTGTCCGCTTGAGTTGGGCCATGCGATTGATTTTCTATTTCCAAGACAATACATTCCGTTCCATAAAATAGTCATTATTAACAAACATGATGAAAGGAAAAAAAAACAGGTTACAAACCTTAATTCGTTGCACCAAAGAAGCAATTTGAAGTGAGCAATTTTTTTTTTTTTTTTTTTACAAATAATGATGCCCCAAAGGAAAGGGCCACACTATTTTGAGTTTTCAAGAATCACCATCGTTCAATTTGAATGTAGTACAGTGTAAATCAGTGCACCTTATTCACAATGATGCGGTCAGCATAAGCAATCTGCTCTGTTGAACAGCAGTTGAACAGCATAAGCAATACCGGCGATGACGAGAGCAACGGTGGTACGGAATCGATGGTTGTGACCGAGGAGATTCGCGATGGGCTGTCCAACTCTTGGAATTGTTTTGTGACCGGGATCGATTGATGCAGCGTCATCAGAAATCATCGGGGCCGGATCAGAACCCCCGGTCGCTGATAGCGAACATAGGGGTTGGAGTGGAGTCTCCCACAGCACTGAGAGCCAATTCACGGCGGACCTTTGCAAGGAAGGGTGCGAATACGCATCCACGGTCTCGCGAGTCGAAGTCCCGCTCACAGTAACCATAGCAGAAAAAGGAGGTGGGTGGGTGTGCACAGGAGGGAAACCAGGATTCGAGAAGGATGAGAAGGAGGCTGGCTGGGTGCAGTCGGGAGGAAGGCTACGCGAGACGGAGTGAGGGAGAGGGCGAGATGAGCGAGAGGGATGAGGAGGAAGGACTCCTCCATTTTGTCCAAGTTATTTGCGAAAATTCAAAATAAGCGCCTATTTTTTACAACTTGCGTGAAGCAGGAAAGAATTATGACGTCGCGTTATTAGCCTTTGTGCGACGATCTCATTGTAGCGTTGCGCTATTATACTTGGACAAGTTAAACCATATCAACATTTTATATTATTTTTTTTATAGAGATAATAAGACAAAAATAAATAGTAATATAAAATGTTAACGTGGCTTAACCATAATCACACAAATAGGAGGGCATCAGAAGTGGAGGGAAGACAATCCTTGTCCATTATACTTTGCGCACTAACCCATTTAAAACTATTTAATAAATATACATACCATTTAATTTCTTAAGTATTATACGTACAAAATAACTAAATTTAAAGCTACTTAATAAATATATACATACTATTAAACTTGATTTGATACACATTCTACGATCCAACCGTCAAACTTGTTTGTATATACTTCGAGATTGCATACGCCAAAAATCGCAAAAAACAAACATTCAGAGATAAAGTAACAGAACAAAACTTTTCGACGGTTATAAACGAAAAATCATGATTTAACGATTATTTTAACTTCCATTTTGATGATTTTTTACAGATACACTCCTTGATCCTATATGAATACAATGAACTAATTCAATTGTCAATTTAAAATATTTACACTAGTGGATACCACAAAATCTTATGTTATACTTAATGAAAGTATAAATAAACTCTTTTTAGTGAATCTATTATTTTGATGGGATACACATTCTACGAAACTAGTTTTAACGATCCAACCATCAAACACGTTTGTATATACTTCGAGATCGCATATGCCAAAAATCGCAAAAACAAACATTCAGAGATCAAGTAACAAGATAAAAGTTTCGACGGTTATAAACGAAACATCACGATTTAATAATTGTTTTAACTCCGATTTTGATGATTTTTTACATCTACACTCCTTGACCCTATATGAATACAATGAATGAACTCGATCTTCAATTTCAAATATTTACACTAGTGGATACCACAAAATCTTATGTTATATACTTAATGGAAGTATAAATAAACTCTCAAGTGTTAGTGAATCTATTGTTTTGATGGGATATGCATTTTACAAAACTAATTGCAACTATCCAAGCGTCAAACTTGTTTGTATATGATTTGAGATCGCATACGTAAAAAACAAACATTCAGAGATGAAGTAATGAGACAAAACTTTTCAACGATTATAAACGAAAAATCATGATTTAACGGTTATTTTAACTCCAATTTTGATGATTTTTTTACAACTACACTCCTTGATCCTATATGAATACAATGAACTAATTCGATCATCAATTTAAAATATACACAAATGGATATCACAATATCTTATGTTATACCACAAAGTCGTTGACTTTGAGTGACGAATGCACACCTTCGTTGCACAAGATTTTGGTGCCAAACCAAGACTTTTACTGCTTTTGTCCCAACATTGCACGACGAAGGTGTTCCTTCATCGTGCGAAGATGTTTTGCTCGACGGCTGTCTTTGTCGCGCAAAGTTTCGTTGCACAAAATGCCTTTGCGTGACATTTTGTTGTAACCATTGCGCAAACATACTTTGCGCGACGTAATTTGCTTTGTCGTGCAAGTATGTTTTTGTACTAGTGCTGTATGATACTTTGTTTGTATATATTTGCAGGGGTTCATGAAGGGGCTTTTGATTTGGTGTCTACTTTCTCGGTCCAAAGTTTGACTTCATCTGAGGCTGTGACGTCAGTGGCGGGTGTAGTGTTTGCTGCTGGAGATTAGGGTTTTTTATTTTCTAATTTTTACTGCCTTCAGGCCTAAGCTTATGTGGGCTTCCCATTGTATCTTGGGTTGCTGCACTTATTTTGCTTGGGCATTTTAATTTTCCTGTAGTTGTTTTCCGGGTCCTTTTTGGACCTTATACTATTTTTTTTTTCTTAAAGAAAGTTGACTTTCTAATCAATAAATAAAAAGGTGGAGGGTGGATATAGGCTTAGCTGAAAAGTTGAGCTTCACGAGAGACAGATTGATGAAGTATTTTTTTGGTCGGTTGGAATCATCTTTGAACCTCAGTACAGTCATGTCAAAAAAGAGCTGACAAAACTGGTTGCTCTAGTAACCACCATTGATGATGTCTATGATGTTTATGGTACTCAGGAATTTTTTTTTTTTGGACAAATAGGAACCTTTCATTAAGGGCAAAGCCTAGAAGCCAATCAGCAATACAAGGAGAGAAAAGCTACACACAACAGAGAATAGAAGGTAAATAGAACAAGAAGCCAACCAAGGACTCGCCCAAGAGCTAAGACTAGGAGAAGATAGAGCACGACACAAAAGCGGGGCTGAGGTCCAATCTGCGATTCTCCAGTCTCCATTCCAAAATAATTAGGGGGGGCAGGGGAGACCATCTTTGGATAAAATATGGACTAGAAAGGATAGGGGCCTTATGACCCAAACATCAGAGCACATCCCTCTTTTACAGTGCGACGCAACCTAGTCGGCTGCACTATTCGCTTGACAAGGAATCACCTCCAGTTGATTGAGTGAAAATGAGAAGAAAGATTCCAAATTTAGATAAGCAACGGAAATATGGTCTAGTTGCCTTTCTTGAAATCGCCCTTTATGTAGCTAATAAGCTCCAGAGAGTCAGATTCAAAAGCCACATCTCGAAAGTTGTTATGTATCGCTGAGCAAACAACAAGAAGGGCTGCCTTAGCCTCAGATTGCAGAGAGGAGGAAGATAGGCAAGGAGTGGAAATGCCAGTAAAGATAGCCCCGTTGGAAGATCGGAAGACAACTCCCAAACCAGATTGAAGATTATCACTTGACCAAGCACCATCAAAGTTGGCCTTGGTAATTCCAATTGGGGTAGGGGCTCCCAATGCTGAGGATGAGAGATTATCGATCTAGGAGAAGGAAGACTGAATCCCTCTGGAGTTGCATTTGCCTTTATAAACTCCGCAGCATCCCGAGAAGCTTTCTCGGTCGTATACTCCGGCGAAGGGACTGAACCATTAAAAATACAATTACACCTAGTTTTCCAAATCTCCTAGCAAATAAAGGCTACCGTGGTGTATACCCAAGAATAGGCATCAACATTAATGCCCGTGGCCCTTTTAAGCGCGAAAAACCACTTATCAAAAGTTATGATGCTTGATCGATCAATTCGGTAGTTAAGGAAGCTAGCAAACCAAACTCCAATAGTCCAAGGGCATAGGAAAAGGACATGCTCCGTCGACTCAGGGAACTCTTTGCACAAAAGACACAACGGGCTTTGGGCAGCCCTTCTGGTGAATAGGGTAAGCATCGTAGGTAAGCAATTAGTAGCCACATGCCAAAGAAATAATTTAATCTTGGGCAAGGTTTTAGTCCTTCACATCACCTTCCAGAAAGTATCCCCAGTTTGGTGAGAACTCTGAGATTTACCTCTGCATAAAATTAACTCCCTCGCTCGAGGAATATGAGAAAAGTTGTAGCCGGATTTCACCGAGTAATCGTCATTTTTTGTATGGGGTCAGATTAGACAATAAGGTGAAATCCTATCCCCAATACAGGTTAATACAATGCTTCTGATATCATTAAGAGGTAGAAAATGGCTGATTTGGCTAGTATCTCACGAACGAGAAATTGGGTGAATGATATCTTTCATTAGGAAATGGGCGGATTTAGGGACCATGGTAGAGGGATGCAGTAATCCATCATCCACATTCATGATCCATTTGTCTTTCCAAATGTTAACAAAAGCACCATTCCCAATCTGCCAACGAGCACCCTGATTGATGATAACTTGACCCTTAAGAAGGCTACTCCAGGCCCACGAAGCACGGGATCCCTTTGATGTAGATATAGCCTCCACATTAGGAAAGTACCTCTCCTTTAAAACCTTAGCCCAAAACGAATCCGGTTCTTGAATAAGATGCCAAAACTGTTTTGCGAGTAGAACCTTATTGAAGTAAAAAAAGCTTCTAAAACCCAGTCCACCAGCCGCTTTTGGGAGGCAAATGATTTCCCAACTCCTCAAATGGATCCGGCACTCGTCCTCATTTTAGCCCCACCAGAAGTTCGTAATGAGAGCATCCAGTTCCCTGCAAAGCGTTAGTGGAAACAAGAAACAATTCATTTGGTACGTAGGAATTGCATATGCCACAGCTTTAATAAGAACTTCACGTCCCGCTTGAGATAGAGAATTTATCTTCCACGATTGAATTTTCTGTTGAATCCGATTTTTGACATAGGTCAGTGCTTCGGTCTTTGACCGGCCCCATATTGTAGGTAAACCAAGATACTTCCCCGGGTCCGGGGAGTTCGACATATTTAAAACCGCACAATCTCGTCTCTAGCTAATTGAGGAGTGTTTGCAGAAAAGAACAAGGTGGATTTATCATAATTGATCTTTTGTCCAGATGTTTCACAATAGGTGTTGAGGATGTGGATAAAAGCACTACAATTTTGTGGGGTGGCCTTCAAGAAAAAATGGGAGTCATCAACAAATAATAGGTGTGAAATGATGGGCCCACCTTGGGATAAGGCTAAACTCTGAATGTCCTTCTCATTGCATGCTTTTGTTAGCCGAGAAGACAAGGCTTCTGTAACAAATAGGAAAAGATAGGGGGATAGGGAATCCCTTTGTCTAATGCCCCTAGAAGGCTTCAAACTATCACCATCCCTTCTGTTTAGAGAAATCGAGAATGATACTGTTCGAACACAGGACATGATTAGGAAGATCAACCGACTGTGGAAACCCATCTTGATCATCACTTCTTCCAACAAATCCCACTCAACTTGATCATAAGCTTTGTTCATGTCAACCTTAAGCCCCACCTCATAATTCCTCTTTGATTTCTTGTTCTTCAGATAGTGAAAAGTTTCATGGGCTATGAGAATATTATCCTTGATTTGTCGATTCGTCACAAAAGCACCCTGGTGGTGAGAAATAAGAGATGAGAGGATAGGTTTTATTCGATTGGTGAGGATTTTGGAGAGGATCTTATATGAGCAGTTACAAAGGCTAATGGGATGGAATTGGGAGACAAATTCGGGGTTTGGGATTTTTGGAATAAGCACAATGTTTGTGTGGTTCGTCAGAAGGGAAATGAGACCATGTTAAAAGAATTCTGAAGTAGCTTCATTGATAATTTCATTGATGTGTTGCCAGAAATTATGATATAACAACCATTGGAAACCGTCAGACCCCGAAGCTTTTAGGCCCCCCATCTACATACAAGCCTCTATGACCTCAGCCATGGAGATAGGTTGGGAAAGAAAGGAGTTCATTTCTTACGTAACGACCTTTTGGATACCACTTAAAGCCTCCCACGAATCCTTGGGACCATCCGAAGTGAATAGAGATCGAAAGTGACCTTCAAACTAATTGCAGATATCCACCTCATTCTCAATCCAACTATCACTTCCCCCTTAATCTTCATAACTTTATTATATTGCCTTCTTTGGATTGTAGTGCGATGAAAGAATGTTGTATTTGAATCCCTGTTTTTAAGCCACTTAATTCTTGACCTTTGCAACCAATAGCTCTCATCTCTTTTCACCCAGTTGACTTTCGATTCTTTTTTTTTTTTTTGAAATTCAATAGGCTTGATCCTGAATATCATTGATCCTTTCAAGAGTTGCCAAATTTTTGTTTATTTCTTTACGGTTGTTTTTAAACTTGGAGTTGCTCCACTTTGTCAGTGCACTGCTACAACAATTAAGTTTAAACAACCACCGCTAAGAATAAGAACCATGACAATTTTCATTCCAAGCATTTGAAATTACAGAGGCACAATTAGGATCAGTATTTCAGTAGGCTTCAAATTTGAAAGGTTTTGGGAAGGATACAAAATGAGGACAAGTATTAATGATAAGAGGTTTATGATCAGAACCCATAAAGGGGCCGTGGGAAACACTGGTATTCGACCAGTATTCCATCCAAAGATTGTTAGCCAGGGCCCTATCAAGCCTTACTTCAATTAGAGCCCAATCCTCCCAATCACGCTCCCAAGTGAAAGGTGGGCTCGAGAAGCCCAAGTCAACCAGCTCCTTCCTTTGCATAAAGTCCTTTAAAAATCTCCAACGACCCATCTCCCACTTTCTGCCTCCACGCTTTTCATGCGGCCAAACTAATTCATTGAAGTCCCCCACACACATTCAAGGAAAACCATTAGCTGTAAAAGATCTAGTTTGGCTGTCCCATAAGGGTCTTTTGTTCTCCGCTCGGCAGGGACTATACATCCAGGTAATACGCACCACTGATCCTGTAGCAAACTCTTGAACACAAGTGTTAATGGCATTAACTAAGGAGGAGAGAATTTGTACCTCTAAACTATCTTTCCACCAAAGGTATAGACCCTCAGATTGGCCGATTGCTCCTACAAAAAACCCGTATTGATATCCCATGGTTCTTCGGATACTTTCGATTCCATTACCTCGCGCTTTCGTTTCCGAGAGGAAGACAATAGAGGGCTTATTTAGGCGAATTTGCTTCCGTAAAGCATCAATTGTCGAGTCCAGCCCAATTCCTCGATAGTTCCAAGCAAGGTAGATCATTGATGACCCGTGGTTGTTCTAAGCCAGCCAGCCACCGCCTGGAAGATTATCAGTATCCTCCACATCATTTTCCTTAATTACCTCCACTTCAATTGGGATAGGATCCCTAATTTCCTTATCAGGGACAGCATTCTCTGAAGTTTCCTTGAAGAAGGTGATCTCTTCCGCCATATTAACTTGAACTTCCATCAACTGATCTCTCTGCTGAGATCGTGTGACCATACGACGAGCTGCGTAGCTGGCATAGTTTCTTATGATTCTTTGTCCATTCCCACGAGCCTTGAGCTGAGTACAGTTGGAAGCAGTGCCCTCCGAGCATTGATTTCCCACCTCAATAACTAGGGAAGGAGCAAGAGTAGTCTTTGATTTTTTTTTTTTGGGGTTGCAGTGATAGCTCAGAGTTGGTGAAAGTTACCCTTTTTTGTTTCCCCATAGTGGTAGTTGGTAAAATAGGAACCTGAGAGTTAAGCACAATTCCTCCCACTTGGTTGTATTGAAGTTTGAGAGGTTTTTTCCCAGGGAAAAAATGGTCCATCCTTGGGTTTAAAAACTGGGCTGGTGTTGGATGATGAGCTTTCAGAGGTGGGTTTGGTGTGGGGGTTCAATAAAAGAGATATTGGACTGTTATTTGGTTGGTAGGTGGGCCTTGGGTGGGTAATGGTGTTGAAAGGATTCTTACTTTGGAAATAATGTGTGGGATGGCTTAGAAAAAGGAAGTTTTGTTGCAGAGGGTAAGAAGGGGATAGTTGGAGGGTCAACTCGGTTTTGGGGGCCTCAGCAGCCGCATTTACCAGAGAGGATAGGACGTTTTTGGCCTCCAAAGTAGACGGGTTGGAGGATGAGGCACCATCTGTCGTTACGGTTGTCTTGGATTGAATTGATGTGGCTTTTCCACCGCCACTTTGAGGGGTTCCAATGGTCCTTTCTTGTCTAGTTCAAAAAGGTGTCAGAAGTAGGGGCTCCCCTAGTTCCAGCTGTCCATCTTCTGTGTCCCTCATCACTGTTAATCGGCGACTGGGTTTCGTTCGTCACCAGAGCACAGGTTTGACGGATTGGGTCCACAAAGATCTAACTCCTATAGTTGTTTCCCGTCGCTGGTTGAAGGTCAAGGCCTAACTGACATCCAGAGTTAATAAGCTCAAGCCTTCCACAAGTAAAACATAGGGTATGGATCCTTTGAGTTTCATAATAGAACTCAACCCTGGACGGCTTCTCTTCTTCTCTGGCTAGCCAAAATCCTGTTGGGATGGGCTTCCTAGCGTCCAGTTGCAGACGGATATGGAGGAAACCCCAGACACCATTGAGGTATTGAAAAGGATCTTCCACCTGCAACACCTCCCCATAAGCCTCCCCAATGGTTTTTGCGTTTTCCACCGAGTATTGACCAAGAGGGACACCATGGAGCTGGACCCAGTACACTATAAGGTGTGAAGGGATCTCTTCAAAAGCTAGATCTTTCGGCCATAACTGGGCAGAACAGCAGAATCCCGCCACATTCCATAGACCCTCTTCTATGATCTTGTTAGTAGTAACTTGATCTGGTGCGGTAATGGTAAAGGTAGTGTCTGATTTTGTTGATACTCAAACTTCTCCCATATATGCCCAAGCCTTCTTGAGAAGATGGACAGAAGCTCCACGGTTCGGTGGTTTGTCTGCAAAGATGAAGGCCACCATACACACCCCTCCAATGGCATCAACAAGGTCAACGTTGTTTTGGAGCTTAAGGAGAATATTATTTGCATCTAGTGTGTCGATTTCCATTTTCGAAGTAGGGAAATAGGTCTAGGACCAAAAGATCTTGAGGATATTCCAGATGGGTGGTGGACTGAGATAATGGAAGTAGATGGTACATGTAGAGCCTGAGATTGTTTGGTTATATAACTGTGTTAAATGTTCTCTAGTATAGTACATGATGCAGATTTTGGTAGCAAGATCTCCAACAGTCAAGTCTATTGTGTGATTGATGGATATGGTAAGTAAATGCTTAGTAGGTTGTGACTTCTCTCTAGATTGATGTTTGGATGACGGTTCTGAACTGGGAATAGGTAAGAGTGATCTGAGCAGAGTGTAGAGCACTATAAGGCTATAGATTTGGAGAATCCTATGGGAGTTAATTTGGGATGGTGTAGCAAGTTTGTTTCTGGAGATAATTGACATGGGGAGAAGAGAAATAGGGAGCAGTGGAGGGCCAGGATGGTGTCAGCCACGTTTTTTTTTTTCTTTCTTCTTTTCTTTTTCTTCTTCTTCTTCTTCTTCTTCCTCCGAATCTGCCCAGATTCGGTTTTTTTTTTTTTTTTTTTTTTTTTTGAGGAAGATGAAGACGAAGGAGGAAGGAGGAAGGAGGAAGGAGGAAGAAGAAGAAGAAGGAAGGAAAAAATGAAAAGAAAAAAAGTTGCAGTCGGAGGAAGAAGAAAAAGAAAGAAGAAAAAGAAAGAAGAAAAAAAAAAGCCGAATCTGGGCAGATTCGGAGGAAGAAGAAGAAGAAGAAGAAGAAGAAGAAGAAGGAGGAGGAAGGAGAAGGAAGAAGGAGGAAGAAGAAGAAAAAAAAAAAAAAAAAAAAAAAACTTCCCCAGATTCGGAGGAAGAAGAAGAAGAAAAAGAAAAAGAAGGAGAAGGAGAAGAAGGGGAAGGAAGAAGGAAGAAGGAAGAAGGAAGAAGGAAGAAGGAAGAAGGAAGAAGGAAGAAGGAAGAAGAAGAAAGAAGGAAAAAAAAAAACGAATCTGGGCAGATTCGGAGGAAGAAGAAGAAGAAGAAGAAGAAGGAATAAGGAGGAAGGAGAAGGAAGCAGGAAAAAAAAATTCCCCATATTCGGAGGAAGAAAAAAGAGAAGGAGAAGGAGAAGGAAGAAGAAGGAAGAAGGAGAAGAAGGAGAAGAAGGGGAAGGAAGAAGGAGGAAGGAAGAAGGAGAAGGAGGAAGAAAAAAAAAAGTTTGCAGTCGGGTGGAAGAAGAAGAAGAAAGAAGAAAGAAGAAGAAGAAGAAAGAGGAAAAAAAAAAATCCCCAGATTCGGTGGAAGAAAAAGGAGAAGGAGAAGGAGAAGAAAGAAGAAGGAAGAAGGAGAAGAAGGGGAAGGAAGGAGGAAGGAAGAAGGAGAAGGAGGAAGAAGAAAAAAAAGTTTGCAGTCGGGTGGAAGAAGAAGAAGAAGAAAGAAGAAAGAAGAAGAAGAAAGAGAAAAAAATAAAAAATAAAAAATTCCCAGATTCGGAGGAAGAAAAATGAGAAGGAGAATGAGAAGAAGGGGAAGGAAGAAGGAGGAAGGAAGAAGGAGAAGGAGGAAGAAAAAAAAAAAAAGTTTGCAATCGGGTGGAAGAAGAAGAAGAAGAAGAAGAAAGAAAGAAAAAAAAAACGTGTCACAAAAAAAAACGTGGCTGACACGTGGCGCCACGTCATTGTCCACATGGGCGCCACGTCACAATTAACGGCAAATTTAACAGTTTGACTAACGGATGTATGAGACTGTCCCAAAATTTACACTTTAGGTATGACTCTGAGACGAAAAAAACTTGATGTACTAAATGTTGAAAACCATGAAACATGAGGGTAGTAAATAGTCTTTTACCCATATATATATATATATATATATATATATATATATATATATATATATATATATATGCTGGATGGTTATTAGCACTAATATAGTGGAATTTATGTTAGTTTTTTGTTCAAATTTTCAATATTTATTAGACTAAAATGTTTGTATTTAATTTAAAAGTCATGTGATATTCAATATTTAATCTTTCAAAGCTCCAAATATTTTTTGGTGTTAAATACTTAGAAAGCCATTTGACTGGTTTTACTAATATATACAAAAAAGTGTGATTGGAAGATGTTAAACACGTAAAATCCATTTTACTACTTTACTAAATATATACAAAAAAAAGTGTGATTGGATGGTACTGCATATGATATCTGTTGGAAAGTATTAGTATTTTGGTTTATATATAAATTCCAACAAAAAGTTTATATGAATTTTTTTTCAAAGAGGAAAGGTTCTGGTCGTAGAAAAAGTCATTAATAAGCAGGCCCGCCCGGAGCCAGTGCAAATTGTGCCCCTGTTTAGGGTCTAAATTTGATGGGGGCACCATAATTTTTTGCAGTATGTATATAGGTATGTAAAAAAAATTCGCAAACACTACAGTGTACCAGCGTCTTCTCTTCGTCTAATCGTCTTCTGTTCTTCGCAAGTCGTGATACCATGGAGTCAAGGCACGACCTCCCAACTCCCAAGCCCAAATTGCAGTTCTGTGATCGTTCGTTGTTGTAACCCAACCCAAAGGCCAGATCCAGATCCAATTCCTTTTTTTGTCGGGTCGGGTCTCGTCCACCCAGACCCAATGGTCTGCCTCTGCCTCCGGCCCTCCAAGGCTCCGCTTGTTCAATACCCTCTCTCTCAGGTCTTAGCGTCACCAACATATTTTTTATTTCAATATTCTCACCTTTTTTCACCTTAATTTTGATTCGAATTCAGGTTCAATTATTCATTTTCTCTCTCGTCTCCAATTTCCAAATCTGAGAATCAAATAGTTAGACGTGAGAGGTTTGCAAGACTACAAAACTCAAGTGGCGACTGTAAATTGCAAAACCACGCTCATATGATGAACAACCTGCTTGATTGCACTTCAGTAATACGTCTTTGTCATATCTTTGAGTTTGGTTTCGAACTTTCATGTCCAATTAGGTCTTGATCATGTATATGATTTCTCTTTTTGCTTCATTTGAATTGTTTCAGTGGATGGTGTATTTATGTTGAATCATTTGGTTATTATAGAAAATCAGTTTGGTTTCAACCAATTGTTTTGAAGGAAAACTAATGAAAATAGCTTGAAAATTTTGAATTTTAACGATAAGGACAAAAATAAAGGGTAAAGTGAATAGTACCAGGATTGATTTTTTAGTGTAAAAACATGGTTTTTTTTGTTAAAGTGAATAGTACCAGAAGTTTTTCGTTAAAGTTCCCTTGTTTTGATTGAATTATTCAATAAGGTTTACAACTCATACTTATATACATGAGTATATGCTAAACTAGGTAATTACATGTTGACTTATAAAACTAGAAACTAAATAATACAGAAATACTTTCCCATATATGTAATAAAGGACCAAATTCTCATCCCTGATTCTCGCAATCTTTAACACCCCCCTCAAGTTAGAGTGTCTGTTGATCACACTTAATTTGCTAAGAAGACTTTCAAACTGGGAGGTACTCAGTGCTTTGGTGAATAAATTTGCCAATTGTTGTAGAGTTCGCACATGGGTAGTTTTGACAACACCTTCTTGTATCTTTTCTCAAACCAAACGGCAATCAATTTTGATATGTTTCGTCTGCTCATGGAACACGGGGTTGGACGCAATATGAAGTGCAGCTTGATTATCACAAAACAAAGTAACTGGTTGTGAATGATTAACATGTAGATCATTAAGCACATACCTTAACCAAGTTATCTCACAACATGTATATGCCATGGCTCTATATTTTGCCTCCACTGTTGATCTTGCTACTATGGTTTGCTTCTTTATTCTACAAGATATAAGTGAGTTTCCAAGCATGATGCAATAGCTCGAGATTAACCTTTTTATATCTTTGCATTTTGCCCAATCAGTGTCGCAATATGCTCTCAATTGAAGCGAGCTTGTGGAGTAAAACATGATGCCTTGCCCTGGTGTCCCCTTTATGTACCTCAAAACTTGATGTGCTGCATCTAAGTGCAGTAGCCTGGGCTTGTCCATAAATTGACTCAAAATGTGGACAGAATAAACAAGGTCTGGTCGTGTTATTGTCAAATAAATTAGACGACCAACAAGTCTTCTATATGTGGATGGGTCTTCCAGCAATTCACCATCTTTCTACGTGAGTGCCAAGTTTTGATCCATAGGAAAACAAGATGGTCTTGCTCCAAGAAAACCAGTGTTTTCTAATATATCTAAGGCATACTTTCGTTGTGACAATGATGTGCCTTGGGATGGCTTTGCAACCTCGATGCCCAGAAAATACTTCAACTTTCCTAGATCCTTGAGTTTGAATTTGCTAGCCAAAAATTCTTTTGTCTTCTTAATAAACGACAAATCATTACCTGCCAATATCACATCATCCACATACACAAGGATAGTAGTTAGACTTGTGCCTTTGAATCAAATGAACAATGAATAGTTCGCATTGGACTGCCGATAACCTGCAGCCTTGAGTGCAGAAGAAAGCTTAAGGAACCATTATCTCGAAGCCTGTTTAAGTCCATAAAGAGATTTCTAAAGTTTGCATACTCATGTCTCCCCCTTTCGTCCGTATTCTGGTGGGAGTCGCATGTAAACATCTTCAAGTAAGTCACCATGGAGGAAGGCATTATTGACATCAAGATGATATAAATGCCAACCCATAGCAGCAACAACAAGAAGTAATAATTGAACCACGAGCAACTTAGCCACAGGAACAAATCTTTCTTTGTAATCAAGACCTTTGACTTGTGTATACCCCTTGGCGACCAAGTGTGCCTTGTAGTGTTCCACAGAACCATCTGGATTAAGTTTGATTTTATAAACCCATTTGTATCCATTGGGTTTCTTCCCGGGAGAAAGATGTTAGAGAGTCCAAGTGTTATTGGCTTCAAGAGCATAAACCTCATCTCTCATGTCTTGGCACCATTTAGGATCCTGAATCGCTTGCAAGTAACTTTGGGGTTCTTTGGCAATGGAAAGAGAGGTGGTAAAGGCACGGTGAGTGGGAGACAAACGATCATATGATAAAGATTGAAAGAGAAGGTGAGAAGTACTACCTTTATATGATCCAACATTAGAAGTTGATGATTGAGTGGGACGAGAAGGCAAATTGGTACCGACATGGAATTGTTGTAGGTATAAAGGTGGTCTAGTAGTTCGTGTGGAGGTGGGACTAGATGGTTGTGTCGGCATGGGTGGTATGTTGTCGATTGCAGGAAGAGGTTGGAGAGAGTTATCGGTATTTGGAGAGACAGCTGGAGGCAATTGATCAGGTTCATTGATGATATTGTTAGGGATTAGAAAGGTAGCATGGTGTTCTTCTATGGTGGTGGTTTTTAGTGAATCAATTGGCAGATCAAAAGAAGGATCAACCAGGGTAGGTAGGTTTTAGAATGGTTGTTGTGTGTTTGTATCAAAATGTGGTGCGGAAGATTGGGTAAAAGGGAATGTATTTTCATGAAAGAGCACATCACAAGAGACAAAAGTTTTTCATGTGTTGAGATCATAAAATTTGTATCCTTTCTTGCCATATAGGTAACCAATAAATATGCATGGTATGGACCTAGCGTCAAATTTGGACGGATGGTTCTTCTGTTGGTGTCGTCCAAAAAATATAAGCCTTCTCGTTTAGTTCCCGTTTCAATCATCTTCCCCGAACGAAGGTCCTGAATCACACAAAAATAACTTAGAAAAATGGTGATACACAAGGATTGATATGCAAGTTTACTAATGGAGATTAAGTTGAGTTGGAATGTTGGGACGCAAAGAACATCATTTAAGACAAAATATGTGGAAAATTTCATGGTTCCTATGTGTGTCACAGCGGCATAAGAACCATCTGGCAGTTTTACTGCCTTATTTCTAACAAGCACAAAAGAGGTCAACAAAGTATGTGAGGAGATTATGTGGTTTATGGCACCGCTATCCAAGATCCATGATGAATGCTGACCATGAGAAGTGAAAGAAAATGCTTTACCTGAGAGATCATTCAGAAAGGAATTTTTACCAACATTGTTCGCCTTAGCCTTGTTGTTGTTGAGCATGGTCATGATTTGCTTGCTTTGGTCAGGCGTGAAGGGAAAAGAGTTTGTCAATTCTTGCCTTTCAAGGTTACTTGAAACATTATTACCTCTTGGTCGCTCCTGCTTAGAATGACTCCTTTGTTGTTTTGGATCTGCCCTCTTAAGTTTTCGATAATAATCTATTGTATGACCCTTCCAGCCACAATAATCACACTTTAAATGAGCACGACAATCTTCAGTGGTGTGATTGTTTTTGTTGCAGGGAGCACACTTCATAACTGCACTCTTCTTGCTCGAGTCTGGTCATTTTGAGGCAAAGCAGCAGCCTTCTGAACTGGTGCCTTTCCTCTAGTGGTGTTGTACTGTTTCTTATGTCGCAACACTAGGGAATATACCTTGTTGATTGGGGGGGGGGGGAGTGGATCCATCAATAGAATTTGATCCTTCACTACATTGAATGTTTCATTAAGTCCCATGAGAAACTTAGTTGCCTTTTGATTTTGCTGAAACACTAACACATGTTGCAAAGTGTTGTAGTCACAATCTGGTAGGCTGATCTCACCATCTCTTTCATCCCACAACGCCTTGAGTTTGGTGAAGGAGGAATTTACAGTTATTGTTCTTTGAACACAATGGTGAATTACGCTCTCAATATGGTACAATTGCATACTGTTTGTTTGGGAAAAACATTCTTTCAAGTCTTCCCAAACTTGGTACGCAAGGTCATAGTAAATGATACTCGATTGAAGTTCTGATGATATTGAGTTCACCAACCATGTTTTAACCAAGCCGTTGCATCGATCCCATTGATGCAAGTCTGCTGCAACGACCTTTTATTCTGGTTTCTTGAAGGTTCCATCAACAAAACTAAGCTTGTTTTTTGTTTCAATGCACCAATCATCGCCCTGCTCCATGTGTTATAGTTATCTGGAGTGAGCGGCTGAGAAACAAGCATCATCCATGGCTAATCAGAATTATGCAAGTAATAAGAATGGTTAACATCGTATGCGGTTGCCTCGGTTGAACCAGAGGGCTTGAGTTTGTCATTGTTCCCTGCCATGGTGAGCGGCTAGGGTTTGATATTTTCTTTGGTCCCAAGATTATTGCTCTGATACCATGTAGAAAATCAATTTGGTTTCAACCAATTGTTTTTATTGAATTATTCAATAAGGTTTATAACCCATACTTATATATATATATATATATATATATATATATATATATATGAGTATATGCTAAACTAGGTAATTACATGTTGACTTATAAAACCAAAAACTAAATAATACAGAAATACTTTCCCATATATGTACTATAGGACCAAATCCTCATCCCTGATTCTCGCAATCTTTAACATGTATTCAACATACTTCACCATTTAGGTACTGCAACATACTGTGTAGTAGGCTATAGGCAAAAAAAAAAAAAATAAAATAAAATCCTCTTGCCTTCCCTTATCAAATAAAAAAAATATTTACTTGGCAAATTGAGTGGAAGATTAGCTACGTAAAAGAACTATTGCTAATAGTTTGAACAAAGAATTCAAGTGGAGATTGATTGTCTTTTATTTTCGTTCATTAAATTGGTTGCGCCTTTCCTTCTCTAAGAGGTGTAATAATGCCTCAACTTTGGTTGCGATATTATAGAACGGAAGGAGCTTTTAAGATATGCTAACTCTTATAACAAGTGAAAATGAAAACTAAAAACATCAACAAGCATGCATGAAGTTTTCTTTAATATCTCATATGAAATGAACAGAAGAACAACCATTCCATGCAAGGTTTGAATCAATACTGTAGACATTAAAATTTCGCAGTCAATAATTCAAAGTTTGATCACTTGACTAGTCATGGGCCCACAAAATACACATGGCACATGACAAAGTGAGTAATCGGGAATGATACATATTGACACCTAAGACCTCCATCAAACAAATCAAATCAATTAAAAAAAGTGCAAATTAAACCTAATTTGATCAATCCCTCAATTATGGTTTAATTCCTTAAACAATCGAGTCTGACTAAATTAATGACTAAATTATATTAATTATATTAATTTAATTAAAATCAAATCAAATGCAAAAGGGACAAATTAACTCTAATTTGATCAAATTATAACAATTAGTGTATAGTTTCCTATATTAAAGATTCTGATTTAATTAAGACCTAAATTAAATAATTAGCAAAAAGTAAATCAAATCAGAAAATCAATCCCACAAATAACGAGATTGTTGATTCTAAAATAAGACCAAATACCTTGCCTACAAATACGAGGCTCATTCTAAAAAAAAAGGACAAACAAAAGCAAGTTCAAACCCTCGGAGAAAACCTAAAGGCTTTCTACAGCCAAAACAAATAACAAACAACAAACACTCAACACTCGTGTTCTTCATCAAGCTCATGGGTAATCAACAAGCACAACAAATACACGTGCCAGTTCTTCCACGCTAAATTTGAAGACTTCCTACCACATGAGACTCCTTGTGGTCCCAATTCATTCAAGATCAAGTTTCGACAGCGCTAGAAGAAATTACAAGCCCAATTCAAGATCAAGTGTTTACCACCCTTAAATTGGATTCTATTTTGGAGATTGAATCAGAGGGGTATTCTTGTAAAACAATAGCTACACAAAGATTATAACCCTAAATTCATTAATACAAAAAATTATTTTGTACACATGTTGTTTTAATATTTGTTGCAGGAATTTTTGTGTTTAATTTAGCAGATAATCACTTGCTTTGATAATCATTTTCTTTTTAGTTTTGAGTTAATTTTTAGATTTTAGCTTTTAGCTTTTAATTTTTCATTTTTTGAAAAACTGAAAATAATTTTCAAACAAATTTTCAGTTTAATAAAAATGGTTTGATCAAATGGCCCCTTAGTATTTTTGTATAATCGGCAAATGCAAGGTAAAAGTACGAGGAAAAACAAAGAAGATTCCTTTTAAGTTTTGACCATTTGTTTTAGTGGTCGTTTCACTTCAGTATATAGGATTAAATAAAATCTTGAGTTATTCTTTAATCAACTCAACTACTTTTCAGCACAAACTTAATTGCTCTTCAACAAACCTCTTTGAGCTCTTCAGCTAGAATCTCAAACCTTCCTTCGAAGCAAATGCGGCCTACAATACCTAATATCTAAAACTTGTATAGCTTTGCCACCTCGTGATATGATTTGGTTGGTGTGTAATTCCAACCACTCCTGATTTCCTTTCTAAGGCGCATGTTTTGTACCAAATCCAATATGAAACCAGTGATCTTTGTGGACTCCTCTAGCAAAATCTTGACCTTCATGGCTTGAATATGGCTATAGCTTTACTGCTTTCATTACATTTCCAGTCAATTTGAATTTCAAGTCAGGTATCATGGCCAATCAGCCTAGAGTTTACTTTATGATGTTTGTAATCCTGACTCCATCATAATGATTGAAGTTTGTTTCTCTCATTAGTTTCTATTTTGCTTTCATTTACTTTTTAGGCAAGCATAAACGAAGTTACACTGAATTTGAGTCCTTGTTCACTTAACACACATAAAATAATTTAACCTGACGATTAACAATCATTTGGTTAGGAAGTTGGATTTATGCACAACTTTAAAACACATTCAAATACAAGCACTTTCTATTGGCACCCTCCAACAATGGCACACTTGTTCTCTCTTTATCTCACCATAGCAAAGTGTGGAGACCGAAAGCAATACACGGGAAAAATATGTGTTGAAGCCAGTCTAGATTTCGTCTGAGTTTTGACGCCAACACAGTTTTTGGTGAAAAATAGATGAGTTGATTGAAGAATCACCCAAAATTTTGTTTAATCGTAGAGATTGACGAAAGTGAATCAGAAAACTGAGAACTGTCGACCAGGTTTCCTCATGAGCTGGTCGTAGAATGGTCATACCGTATACTATATTCTTAGTCATATTGATCGAAAGACCTTAACTTCATCCACGTGCAAATATTTTTCGTTTTCTTTCTCAGGTATGCGCAAGTTCTGTTGGCTATCATGCATGCATGCATATTTTTGGATCGTAAAAAAGCAATGCAAATACAAAAAGAACTTGTATGCACGGTACATTGGCATGATGATGTTCTATGGCAATGAAATAAGGACATGTGTGAGTTTATATTCACATACCATTGCTCCATAGTATAAGACGCCACATGATAGTGGATTCGCGTCATGAAAGTTGTTCTCTGCAAACAGATGCAAAAAATGTAGTTGGCTCGAATTTTATAAATCTCCCCCATTGAAAAATATCTAGTATATATCAGTGTCCATACCTAATACCTTCCTATATATATGGATCCACCACCACATAGTGATATCAAATTCAGAACCATTAATTGTTCTAGTAGCTTCAACTTGCTGCGATACATAATTAAATATGCAAATGTTGTGTGGGATCATGATTTTGCAGGGTCAAAGTAGGGCTTATCCGAATACAATTACCTCAGAAGTTCGATCATAGACTCACTAGCTCCGGACGGAACTGGATCAAAAGAAGTAGTGGTAATTAAAAACCGTATAGTTCATGCAATATAATATACATTTATCAAGAACTAATTTATACACACACACACACACACACACACATGTATATTCAAACAATAAATCCTGAGGATGTGGCATGAGCAGAGCAGAAGGAGCGCAGTACTAGATAAAATGAGTCAATTATTTGGGACAAACTCATCTGCCAGTACTAGCTCTAGATCTAATTTAATTAGGATCCTAGACATAGTGAATGAAGAACAAAAGTTAGAATTTCAGTCAGACGAAAGTGTCGACTATGGAGGTTGGAATATCCCCAAAGTATCTAGTAAAGAAATTTATAGGAAAAAAATGGTCACTCTTTTCATTTAAAAGTGAACACCAAGTAAGAACAGTCATGCAAGCTTATGTTCTCAATAAAGAATATGAAACTTGTCAACTATTCACAGCTGAACAAATAAGAGCTCATAGAAAAGACGGTTATAATCACATTCACATTGGTCTTGTACAAATCTCAGTAAAACCATTAACAAGAAGAGGTCTCAACACCTTTATCATGTTATGTCTTTGACATGCAAGATACTGACTTTAGTGAAAACATTCTTGGAATGATCGAGTCAAGCCTATACAACGGACTAGTCCATCTGGATTGTTTCCCAGACCTCACAACAAGCCTAATAGACCCACATATGTTAAAAGCACTTGCATTAAACATAAAAACCTCTAGTTATCAGGTCTTGGAAGGTGTCTAACCAAGAGCTCTGATTTTCAAAGTTTATTACAAGTGCACAAGTACAAAAATGAACTTCCAAACCATAGCCAAAAGTGCCAGAGAACACACTTTATTAATCCAAAGTAATCAAGAAAATGCCAATACAACTTAGTCAATCTAGACAACATAGAACAATACTTTGATGGTACATTTAAAATCAATTTCAATACTCCTGCTATTTCAACACTCTTGCTAGAAGGTCGAGCGTCCAACTTCAAGAATTAAGTCAATCCCAGTTAGAAATTCTTTTTCAGAATCTACTTCAACAGACATATTAGATCGTGATCAATAATAAATTAATGATTTAATAAATATGAGACTCAAATCAGTTAGGACAAACTCCCAGGTTGCTTACCCTTGCTACGAAAACCAAGCCCAAACCAAAACTACCCAAACTCAAAAAGATATAACTTCACCAACAGCAACTGATTTTGAAGTAAACCAACAATTATTAGTTTTAAGCAAGCCTTATGCATTGGAAAATATACCCAGGAGAGAAAGATTCAAACAAAAGATTAAAAGTTGACATCGAAACATAAGAAAATATACCAAGGAGAGAAAGATTCAAACAAAGTTACACCCAAGATAAAAAAAATTAGATATTTACAAAAAAATGGGAAAACTTCATGAATAAACACAAGATTGATGTATTCTTTTTCGTTTTGGTTGAAAAGTATTATGAATCTGAAAAAAATTAATCACAAAAGAAAATTGGGTCAAACAAGACAAAACAATAATTTCTTCAAGTCACCCTCCGCAAGAAACAATACTAATCACCATCTCAAATACACAAGTAATAGCCACACCCTATAAAATTCCTAAAGAAGATGCAAGAATTAAACCAGTCATAGAACAAAACAATTTCACAAACCAAAGGCCATACATGTTATAGGAAAACAATTAGATAAAATTAAAAGTAAAATAGACAGACTACCACAACAAAAAATCATAACCAAAGAAAAACCATGGTAAATTTCCCAAGTGCCTCATCTAGTAAAACAACTCTAAAAACAAACTCTACTAGTGAAAAAATAGACCAAATGTTGAAGGAATTAAAAGGGGAACAAAACGCCACTAATATAGTAAGGCACCAAGAATCACAATCAGAAACAACCTCTGAAAACTTAGAATCAGAATATAGTAACGCAATCGAAAAATTGGAAGAAGCTTTCCAAAAATTCGAATTAAAAAGAAGAACAAACAAAGGCAAAATAAATCCAACTAGTCTTACCAAGAACTGGTATCCAAGGACAACACCTCCAGATATTTAATTTGAAGAAAGAAATTTCCAAAGTCAATTCTCAGTGTCGACAAATAAACTCTATGAATGAAATATAAATAGTTTATTTGAACAAGAAATTCTAAACAAATTACAACATGTATGGTTGCTAGCAGTTATGTTACGAATCATAATCTCAGTCAACCATAAGTTGTTGGTCTCTTAGTCACTGGATTTACATGAATGTTACATTCCTGGTGGGAAAAACATCTCACTGAACAATCCAGAAATGCAATAAAACATGCAGTAAAAAGGGATAAAGATGGAATGACACACCCCGTCCCGAAGGAGGGCATGCTGGCCGTCACGTGAGAGTGACGTAACCATTTGCACAGTACGGAAGCTTTAAGATACAATTTATAAGTTGATACACCCGAAGGTGAGTCCTAATTTTGTCCAATCTGTCATAACACCGTCGAATTCCTTGTAGTCACTACACCTTTGTGATTCCTGAACCTGGAGGGGCGCAAAACCAAAATTGAGTGGGTCAGTAAAACAATTCTTTTCCAAATCCAAACATTTCTCAAAACGTTGTAACCCCTCTCCGTAAAACCTGTATACTTTCCCAGAAATGTAAAATATAAATATATATATATATATATTCTCAAACTTCATTTTTACTATCTCAACATTTTTCTTTATCAATCATGCCATGCCATGTCTAATTCAACAGTTAAGTATGGATGCATCAACAATAATCATATCAGGTGCAAGAAAGTAATCAACCGGAGGCCCTCTAATAGCCCTGTACGGTTGAACCTAGAGCTCAAAATCTATCACTCTCACTCTGCCGGAGTCACCTCTGTGACCTGTCCGGCCTTCTGCACACAAGTTACGCTCTAGTGCTTTCTCATCAATCATCTGTGCACATAATCTAAGGTCACCCACCAGTCGAAATCTCACTAACACTCTTCGACTGGCCCGTCGCACCCACTCCGCGTGGACTGTGCGACCAGCATCTACTTGGATCCAAGGCGAGCGTGCGATGCGGTGAATACTATAAGCACTAAACCATGGTGCAGGATTTGAGCTCAATATATATCAACATCATCATAACAGTATTTAAATACTCACCTGATACTCACCTGTGCGTCCGCCGCACCAATTCATACATATGCATCATATATCAATTCATATCATTTCATGCATGGCAATTCGATTCACGTTTTTCATATAATTCTATATACTTTTCGCATACTTCTATGCATGGCATTTCAACTAATATATCTCATATACTTTTATACATTTTCATTAAAAGCATAGTTTCATGCATTTTCAATTTCTGGGAAAACGGCAAGTATATATGTATACGGAAAACAAAACTGCCCACTCACAGAATACATCGACGTCTCGTAAGTCCCTGAGCATCCCTTGGCCATGCCCGATGCCCGCATAAACCTCACCTATACAAGAGTAACCAATTTGACGTTATTTAACGCCTAACCCAAATCTTAGTTAATAACTCCTCATATATTGCTCAAATTGGGTATATGAATATACCACCGTGACCTACACAACCTCAGGATCATCCCCATATTTTTAAAATAATTTTTGGAGTCCTCACGCGCCCCCACGCGCCTGACGTGGCACGGACCTACGCACCCCCACGCGCGGCCACGTGCCAAGCACACTGACGGTGTCAATTGACGCCGTCAGGAATATTCCGTTAAAATCCCGGAATATTCCGTTAAACTTAACCTTTTTCCGTTACTGCCGTTAGGAATATTCCGTTAAATATAACGGATTATTCCTTCTTCTTCTCCGGTCGTCCCTCGCCGGACTCCGGTCACCGGAAACTGGGGAATATTTCAAATCCACTATTCTCCTTCGTTTTTCATCCAAATTTCTCGAATTTTACACCAAATTGAAGCCCTAAACATCTACTTTCACGTTGGACTAGTTTTAGGGCCTAAAAACTACGAGATCAAACTTTTCAAAAATTCAAGAAATCGGCCAAACTTACAACTCGTGATCCTGACGTCCAATTCATGCCAACGAAGCACTCCGAGCTTCCTTGGGACTTCCTTAAGCTCACTGTGAGCTTGGTTTCACCTAAAACAAAGTCAATTCGAAGATCATGAACAGTGCTCTTCACGGGAACTTTGAAACTAGGGTTTTTCCGAAGCAAAACTTACCTGAAATGGATACCATCGTGATCGTGGAGGTTCCAGGAGTTTGATGGTGGTCTTAACTCCGTCGTTGGTAGAAGTTTAGGGTTGTTTTGTGGTTGGTTTGTTCGAACGGAGAAGAAGAGTGACAGAGAGAGTGAGAGAGTCGTGAGGGAAGAGAGAGAGACAGCATGCAGAAAATAGGGAGAGGATTGAGGGATGTGGGGATCCCACGTGGTCCTTTTCCAATCCCCAACTCCAAACCACAAAATTTTAACCTAAAAATCTAAGTTCCATCCTTATTAAATTCCATTTTATTTTCAAAACTTAGGAACCTAGATAATTATCAACTTAAGCTTCACAAACTTAGTATTTCTTAAGGGCAATTTCGTCCATTCACAGCCACGAATGTAATATTTTGGAACGGGCTGTGACAATCTCCCCTCCTTATAGAATTTCGTCCCCGAAATTCCAGCCACCAATCAACCCATCAATACTCATACCAAACTCAGTAAGTCTCTTTCATCCGATTCTCTTTCTCCCGCGCAATTTTCTTCCACTGAATAATTCCTTCACAAAACTTTTACCATTTATTCTATCTTAACTCTCAGGATTTTCTTTTTCCAATCCAAAGTCGTCCATAGCTCCTCACTAATTAGATCCAGCTTAATTCTCAATACTTGCACCAGAATTCCATGAGACGACTCTGCCACCTAGTGACAACGCATCGAACACAAAATACAATATGTGCCTTAGCCAATTCTGAAGGCATCACAAACTTGTATGCAACTTCGTCGATTCCTTTAATGATCAAAACGGACTGATGTGTTCAAGACTTATCTTGTCTTCCTTTCTGAATCTTACTATTTCTGTTCATGGTGAATTCCAAAAATATCAAACCATTTACCTTACACACTCGATTAGTGGCATATCCATCTGTTGATCTCTTTTGCCATTCCTGGTTACTTCAGGTTAACTTAATCACATGAATACTTTGAGGAGACTCATCCATAGTCTCAGGGTCTACTAAAACTCTTTCTTGATCGAATCTTTCTCTATTCAGAAGCATTCCATTCACAAATCCGCAAAAATCGACACACATGACACATTTCATGGACCTTATGGCGTTATTTCGGAAACTGCATAACCAACATACTTAAGAAACTCAGCAGTTCCGTAAACCAATTCTCCTATCCATAAAACAATTAAGTGCTGTTGCACTATCTGGGAAAGGTTGTTACTCAACACTGGAGTAAATATACTAACTTGTTACGTTAACCAACTCTTACTTTAAATTCGACCATAACCATCTTGTATACAAGGAAGCTTGTACACATAATCCAAAGTAATCTTTTTCCATTTCCGCTGCGAAACAGAAAATAGTTATCTCAATCCAAAGGTTTATCTCTTTCTGCCTCAATCTGCTGACCAAATAAAACTGTCGAATGGTATGATAAATCTTATTACTTTTGGAATATTGCAGAAGCTGAACAGTGTACTTCGTCCAAAATTGCTTGCTTTAAACCCACAGCATTAGGCACATACTTTTCGTTTGCTTGTATTCACATACCATCCGATTCACGAATCCTTTAATCTTTCTTTTTTCCCCTTCTTTCCTTGCCTTGGTTAATTCTTAAATTTCTTCGTCAAGCATTTAAGTTTCGAGTACGACCTTACCAAACAGGCCTAACTTGAAATTTAACAAGTATAACTTCTTCTCGATCTTCCATTCTTAATTTTTCTTCCGTTGGTTTTCAATCCACAAGATGATACTCTTGGCAAACATGCCAGACATTAATCTTACTGTAGTCTTCTCACCAAGTGCTTCAGCTAGAACAAACTTTACGATCACCCTGATCGTACAATCATGTTCATTAAGCAATACAATTCACCTTCGCTGCCTCATATCAAAATCCTTCCAATTAATGGATATTGAAGACTTTTTGGATTCGTAAAAATCTTGCATTCTCACTAAAATATAATGCCTTCATAACTTCACAGCAAGAATGGTAATCATGACTTCCAAGTCACCCGTAGGGTAATTCATCTCATGAGGTTCCATTTATCATGAAACGTATGCAATCACCCTAACATTTGCATCAACATGCCTCCAATACCATTCAAGAAACATCACTAAAATTTATGATTACCACTATTCTCTGGGAATACCAAAATACGTGCATGAGTGAGGAAATACTTCAGTTGTTGAATCCTTTGCTCACAATTTCCTTCCCACTCATACATAACCTCTTTTCTCAACAGTCTCGTCAATGACAAAGCAATGACTGAAAAATCTTTCACAACCATCCAAGATAGCCTGGTAAGTTAAGAAATTCCAAATCTCAATTACGACTCGTGGTTGTTCCAAATTCTCAATTTCTGCTATCTTTTAAGGATTCACTTGAATACCTTAAGAATATATAACAAATCTTAGAATGCCACTTGATTCATTTAACTTTAGCCTTTGCTAAACTTAGCATACAACCAACGTTCTCTCAATCTTTGCTTCATCGACTTAATACGTTTACATGCTCTGCTCTGGCTCAGAATGTACCAGAATATCGTTAATGACAAATGATATCAATCTATCAAGGCATTCCTTGAATACTTCATCCATCAACTCATAAAACAGCATGAGTTTTCTTATAGCATCACCAAAGCTCATAAAAGATCATAACAAATCCAGAAAACCATCTTATGATCAACGTCACTTATAATATTCAATTGGTAGTAACCAGATCTCAATTCAATCTTTGAATCTTCGCAATTACTTCTGAGCTGGTTAAATAAACATCAGTACATCACCATGGATAACGGTTCTCAATCGTTACCCGACTCCATTGTCTATAATCAATGAACAGTCTCAAAATCCATTTTCTTCCTCACCAACAAATTGGGGCTCCTCAACAGTGTTGTACTAGGTTGAATAAAACTTTTATCAACCAATTCTCTCAACTGAATTTCCAATTCCCTTAACTCATCCTGAACCAATCTTTAACATAAATTTATACCTGGCAACAATTCAATAGTGAACCTCATATCTCTGCCTGAAGGCAATCCAGGTATACTTTCAAGGAAGACATCCAGAAAAGTCTAACCCCTTTTTCATTTTCCACACTTCTCCGAGCAACATCCTTTAGTACCACAGGAACTAAGTATTTTTGGGCAGCCTTTCAAAACAATCTATTTGCTTTCACAGCATAAATAATGGCTGAACTCACTTCACTTTGCATGCCCACTCATTAAGGTAACCTCTGATCATCCAGATCGATGGAAAGTGACTGGTTTCCCGTAACAATCCATCTAGTCACAATTATAACCAACCAATCTAATGGAAATAATTTAACCGACACAATACATACTCTATTACTACTAAGCATTCTGAATAAGTACAATACTAACATAAAATAACCTACCGGTTTGCTTGCTTAACGAATCCACGAATGAGTTATTAATATTACGGTCTGCAGCCCGCAATACTGATAAATCATCGTTGTCTCGATAAGTAGGCAACCACTCTCAAAGATATAATAATACTATTTTGTCACTCAATGCAAAATACATACACTCGTCTCAACCGCATTTATTTACTACTTTCTAGGCAATATCAATCATAATAAAAAAATATATCAGCCGAAGTCAACTAGAATGACCAATACGGCTGATTCAACTCTTATCTCAATAATACGTCGGCCGGGTCCACTCCGCGTGGTCGGTACGGCCGAGCCTATAACTCACCAATTTCTCATGTGTCAGCCAGATCCACCTCTCGTGGCCTGTACGGCTGAACATATAACTCATCAAATCTCTCTGTACCCACGGTCAATCCGACCAAACTACTAAGTCCATAAACCTACTGAATCGATACTATGATGTCATAGAAAACTGTTGGGTACAACTGATTTTTAGGGACGATTCACAATTCTGTGTCCCCTCTGTTCACATAAACACATTCATTAATTTCACACTTCCCAAAGTGTTAATTTTTGTACCTGCTGCACAAGGTACATTTCCTTTACTCGAGACACCTTGTCTCAAATATCTGGGATTACCAGTATATCCATCACTTTTACTCTGACCAGCGACATTAAAACCTCAGCTGTAAGAATTAACTCTAGCTTCACTTCTTTCGAAGCTCTGAATCTTTCTATATCCTTGATATGACGAATCATTAACTTTATTGTCTTCTTTTGATTCCCATTCATTTCTTATTCTTCTTTATTCTCGTTGCTCATGTTCTCAGAGTCCTCAAGGCTCAACAACATCTCGTATACTCCTGGTAATAAATACAATGGATAGTGGTCACTCAAAGAACGCCGCTTTTTCTTACTATCCAGCATAAACAACATAACACCTCAACCAAATTAACAACAATATCTGGATGGAACGAGGCAAGTCTGAAAACTTTCTATAATACTCATTTGTCGTCAACTTCCTTGATTCACATTTGCAAACTCTTGTTTACTACCATCGATCAATGCCGGAGGAATAAACTTTTCCTTAAACAAGTCCTTAAACAATTTTAAATCGGCTGCTTCCACTGGTGACAACAATTAATACTCCTGCTTCCATCAGGATACACGTTCATAACTCAAACCAGGTAGTCGTCTCGACCCACCTGTCAGAAGGAAATTTCCTTTAACTTGCATAATCCGAAACATCTTTTCCAATTGGTTAATCCGTCACTTTGTTCCCTCAGGTTCATCATTTCTCTTAAGTGATTCAAGTTCAACTCATTACCCATCTTAAAATGTCCCTTTAGACAATAGACTGAATCACCATAGTAATAGTTTCCCCTAAACCGCTAAATCAGGGTGACTAAGTTCCTCTAACTACATGGCTTGCTACGAGGCGGTGTAGTTCTGACAGAATTCACTAGAACTTCTCAAGATGTCCAAGATTGCAACCATGCTCTGATACCAACTGACACACCCCGTCCCGAAGGAGGGCATGCTGGCCGTCACGTGAGAGTGACGTAACCATTTGCACAGTACGGAAGCTTTAAGATACAATTTATAAGTTGATACACCCGAAGGTGAGTCCTAATTTTGTCCAATCTGTCATAACACCGTCGAATTCCTCGTAGTCACTACACCTTTGTGATTCCTGAACCTGGAGGGGCGCAAAACCAAAATTGAGTGGGTCAGTAAAACAATTCTTTTCCAAATCCAAACATTTCTCAAAACGTTGTAACCCCTCTCCGTAAAACCTGTATACTTTCCCAGAAATGTAAAATATAAATATATATATATATATATTCTCAAACTTCATTTTTACTATCTCAACATTTTTCTTTATCAATCATGCCATGCCATGTCTAATTCAACAGTTAAGTATGGATGCATCAACAATAATCATATCAGGTGCAAGAAAGTAATCAACCGGAGGCCCTCTAATAGCCCTGTACGGTTGAACCTAGAGCTCAAAATCTATCACTCTCACTCTGCCGGAGTCACCTCTGTGACCTGTCCGGCCTTCTGCACACAAGTTACGCTCTAGTGCTTTCTCATCAATCATCTGTGCACATAATCTAAGGTCACCCACCAGTCGAAATCTCACTAACACTCTTCGACTGGCCCGTCGCACCCACTCCGCGTGGACTGTGCGACCAGCATCTACTTGGATCCAAGGCGAGCGTGCGATGCGGTGAATACTATAAGCACTAAACAATGGTGCAGGATTTGAGCTCAATATATATCAACATCATCATAACAGTATTTAAATACTCACCTGATACTCACCTGTGCGTCCGCCGCACCAATTCATACATATGCATCATATATCAATTCATATCATTTCATGCATGGCAATTCGATTCACGTTTTTCATATAATTCTATATACTTTTCGCATACTTCTATGCATGGCATTTCAACTAATATATCTCATATACTTTTATACATTTTCATTAAAAGCATAGTTTCATGCATTTTCAATTTCTGGGAAAACGGCAAGTATATATGTATACGGAAAACAAAACTGCCCACTCACAGAATACATCGACGTCTCGTAAGTCCCTGAGCATCCCTTGGCCATGCCCGATGCCCGCATAAACCTCACCTATACAAGAGTAACCAATTTGACGTTATTTAACGCCTAACCCAAATCTTAGTTAATAACTCCTCATATATTGCTCAAATTGGGTATATGAATATACCACCGTGACCTACACAACCTCAGGATCATCCCCATATTTTTAAAATAATTTTTGGAGTCCTCACGCGCCCCCACGCGCCTGACGTGGCACGGACCTACGCGCCCCCACGCGCGGCCACGTGCCAAGCACACTGACGGTGTCAATTGACGCCGTCAGGAATATTCCGTTAAAATCCCGGAATATTCCGTTAAACTTAACCTTTTTCCGTTACTGCCGTTAGGAATATTCCGTTAAATATAACGGATTATTCCTTCTTCTTCTCCGGTCGTCCCTCGCCGGACTCCGGTCACCGGAAACTGGGGAATATTTCAAATCCACTATTCTCCTTCGTTTTTCATCCAAATTTCTCGAATTTTACACCAAATTGAAGCCCTAAACATCTACTTTCACGTTGGACTAGTTTTAGGGCCTAAAAACTACGAGATCAAACTTTTCAAAAATTCAAGAAATCGGCCAAACTTACAACTCGTGATCCTGACGTCCAATTCATGCCAACGAAGCACTTCGAGCTTCCTTGGGACTTCCTTAAGCTCACTGTGAGCTTGGTTTCACCTAAAACAAAGTCAATTCGAAGATCATGAACAGTGCTCTTCACGGGAACTTTGCAACTAGGGTTTTTCCGAAGCAAAACTTACCTGAAATGGATACCATCGTGATCGTGGAGGTTCCAGGAGTTTGATGGTGGTCTTAACTCCGTCGTTGGTAGAAGTTTAGGGTTGTTTTGTGGTTGGTTTGTTCGAACGGAGAAGAAGAGTGACAGAGAGAGTGAGAGAGTCGTGAGGGAAGAGAGAGAGATAGCATGCAGAAAATAGGGAGAGGATTGAGGGATGTGGGGATCCCACGTGGTCCTTTTCCAATCCCCAACTCCAAACCACAAAATTTTAACCTAAAAATCTAAGTTCCATCCTTATTAAATTCCATTTTATTTTCAAAACTTAGGAACCTAGATAATTATCAACTTAAGCTTCACAAACTTAGTATTTCTTAAGGGCAATTTCGTCCATTCACAGCCACGAATGTAATATTTTGGAACGGGCTGTGACATGGAACCCCTATATTGAACATTTCATAGGAACACCAAGTAACGTGACCTCCAGAATACATGATCAACTAAGTAATCTAAGATGCCCCACCTTAAGCGATTTTATGTGGTACAAAGACGCTTACAATGTTGGAAGTTTTGAGACTCCTGTCCCACATTGGTGAAAACAAGATTCCAAAATACCTTTATATATGTTTTGTCTTCTACAATATTAGTTATGAGTTGGACCACTTGGAATGGGAATTGAGGCTTGGGCCACCATTTCTGTGGAATGGGCTTGATGATTATACCATAATATTAATATAAATTAATATTAATTAATCAAGACAAGGGCCTTGGGCCTTGGGCCACTTGGGGCCTAAGAATTAAAATTAATCTGATCAATTAGTTTTAATTTCGAATTAAGTTTTTAATTAAATTAATTAAAAACGTTTTGATTAAAGATACAACCTTTTGTAGAGAGTTGTAAAGTTTCAGATACATCCAAAAGGTATTTGAAGAGGTATGAAAGAGCCTATTTAACTAGAGTCCTCAGTTCATCATCCATCATCTTTTCTTCTTCCTTTTCTTCCGTACAAACTTTCCAGAGAGAGTAAACACACAAAGCAATTCGCTAGAATTCTATAATCCAGTGCGGGTTGTAGGATTAGGTAGTTGTATCCTGGTCGAGCAGACGTTATAGAACCACAAGCACAAGAGTGGGATGGAATTACTGTTCGAAGGACATAGCTTTTACGCTAGCCTCTACCTTTTGTAATCAAGTTAGTACTGTTGATATTCTTATATTAATATCCGTATTTATTGTATACTTTTCATTCTGTATAGCAAGTACTTTTTGTGAAATAAAATTGTGAATTTCAAGTTCTGTTTATTTCTGTTATATTGTTTATTTCTGAATTGTTCTCCAACATACATGTCTAGAGTAATGCTTAGAGAAGACAATAAAGAGTCATTTTTGAAAGAAAAATTCATAAATGGATAACAAAACTTATTTGCACACAAAATCAGGCAAGTTTTAATCAACAAAGAATGTATCATACCATATAATACCCTTACTTATGGAAATATTATTAATATTATCCAGAAGGAAAGATTAAAAATGCATGTTGATATGAAAATAACAAAACAAGTCAACAAAGATAAATCAATAGCCAAATATGAGTTAGGAATGCTTTGTGAACAATACAGTTTACCCATTATTGCTCCTTCTAGTTAAAATAAAAGAATAGAAAGATATCACAGTAAGTACCCAAATAAATTATATCACAAATATGACAAGTACAACAAAAGAAAGAATTTTAACACCAATAAATTCTATGAAAAAAAAAACAAGCTTAACAAAAATTGGAAGAAAAAATCATTTATTAAAAATTATTCCAAAGATCAAAACAAAGGTAATTGTTATAAATGTGGCACTATGCAAACAAAATGCAAAGTCAAAAAGATAATTAATCAGTTAAAAATATCTGAAGAAAAGAAAACCGAATTAATCCAAGTACTAGAGTTAAAAGACACAGACCAAAGTGAAAATGAACAAGGGTTTGATTCTAACTCCTCAGAGTTAAACCATTCAAACAGCTCTAACTTCACAGACATAAATATAGGATGCAGAGATAATTGTTGTAAAATAATTTTAGTCTTAAATAAACAAGAAAAACAAGAAGGTTTATTAATTAAATTAACTAGTAAAATCGATGATCCATAATTAAAATCTCACTTCTTGAAAAAATTAAAGAATTTGGTAAGCCATGAGGAAACTAGCACCTATGAGTAGCCAACTCCACATAGTAAAATATCTCTCAGTACAACCTTGGAAAGATATAATAAACAAAAAAAAAGGAAATTACAGTTAAAGATTTACAATACGAGGTAAACAAAATTAAGGAATAAATAAAAATCCTTAAAACAGACAATCAAGAAATAAGATCACATCTTAGGTTCATTCAAATACAAAAATTAATTGAATAAGAATTTAAACAAAACAATGAATCAACTTCTTCCTCATCTGACGAATAACCAAGAGAAAACAACCATGAAGAAAATAATAAAGGTTCAACCAAAAGTTTAATTTTAAGTTTACTTAACAAAATTAGAATTAGAAAATGGTATTTGTGGAAGCAAATTTCTTCCTCCTTGATCTTGGACAATTTTGCACCTACAAAACAATTAACACCTTAGGTTAAGGCCAAGAGCCTCACGCGCCCACGATGAATGGGGGGGGGCTTTGGCCGAAGAACCTCCGATGCCAAAGTTAGAATTTAGAGAGAAAGAGTGTTTAGAGAATTTTGGGATTTTTGCCAAAGTGTTGGAATTAGTTTTTGGTGAAAATAGGAACCTATTTATAGGGTTAGGCTTGTCCATTTTTTGAGAAGAAAAGGCCGGCCTTAATGGGGATTTTTAGGTTGAAATTTTGGTTTAATTAGCCAATTTATTGGCTAATTAACCCTAAAGGAATAAATTGGTGGTTACCAAATTGATTAATTTGCATAAATGGGATAATAAAGAGGGAAAATGGAAAAAGGTAAAGAGAAAGGATGGTGACCGGTTTTGACTAGCTTTAGGGTTGAATTGGATGTATTTTGTGGTTAATTGGGTGATAAATTTGGTGATTAATGAATTAATTAGGAATTAATTCATTAATTAGCCAATTAATCTCTATTTTATGGGATAACTTATAGGTTGTGAAGTAATTACCTATAATGAGGATGGATGAGATAAATTGGAATTGGTTACCTTTTTTGGAGCATTTTTGACTTGGTTGAGGATGATTGTCCGCCGCTCGCGCGTAGGAATTTCGGTATGCCTCAAGGGTATTTTTGTCCTCTTTTACCCAAAAATCCACGTGTCGCCTTGTGATTATTTTTGGCTCCACAGTATTCAAAAGTCAAAATAATAATTGAAGATTTCCAATTAGAAACGATTAATCGATTAAGGAGCATATTTGAATTGTATTCAAGAATGAATAATTCCAACCAAATACTTTCCCGAATCAACTTAAATCCTTAGCTCAGCCAATCATTCCCCAATGCAATTAAATTATGAAATACCAAAAGCACACATTTGTCAAGACAATGTTTGTTTTAAAACATCATTTGTCCTTATAAAAAACATATTAGACTATCACATTTTAGGACTTTCTTTCATAGCCCTCCTGTATCCTTTTACAGTCCACTATGATGGAATTTCTACCATTGATATGAACAAGAAGTAAAGTTTAAGTTCTCTTAAAAAATAGAGCTCAACAAGATAAATCAGTTAAAGAAAAATAATATTTCAGAAACAATCAACGTAATTGAAAGAAAAACGCAGCACATCAATTATTTAAAAGAAGAAATAAATTACAAAATAATTGAGGGACAGTTAAACAGTAAACCCTTACAATAAAGAATTAATTCTTTTCAACAAAAAATTATTGAAGAAATATGTTCAGACATTCCTAATACCTTTTGACATAGGAAACAACATATAGTCAAACTTCCTTACATCAAGGGATTCGATGAAAGCAAAATACTTAGAAAAGCTATACCAATCCAAATGAGTCAGAAACTATGGAATTGTGTAAAAATGAAATCATAGAATTATTCAACAAAGGAATAACAAAAAAAGTAAGTTCAACAAAGGAATAACAAAAAAAATAAGTCACCTTGGCCATTCCATTCTATGTCCAGAAAAAATGCTGAATTAGAAAAAGGTACTCCAAGATTAGTCATTAATTATAAACCGTTAAATGAAGTCTTAGAATGGATAAGATATTCAATCCCCAATAAAAGGGTATAATAAAAAGATTAAGTCAAGAAATAATCTTTTCAAAATTTGACATGAAATCGGGCCTCTAGCAAATTCAAATTTATGAGGATGACAAATTCAAAACAACATTTGTCACTCCCTTCGGCCATTATGAATGGAATGTAATGTATTCAGCCTAGAAAATGCACCCAATGAATTCTAAAACATAATGAATGAAATATTCAATCAATACAGTCACTTTTTCATTGTTTGAAGTCCTCATTTATTCATAGTCAAGCGGTGAACATTGAAAACATTTAAACATGTTCATCAAAATAATTAAGTCAAACGGATTAGTTGTTTCAGCCACAAAAATAAAATTCTTTCAAACCAACATAAGATTTTTAGGATACAATATCCATCAGTCAACAATCCAACCCATAGACAGAGTCATCCAGTTTGTAGATAAATTTCCAGATGAAATCACTGACAAAACCCAACTCCAAAGATTTTTAGGATCATTAAATTATGTTGTAGAATTCTACCCAAAATTGAGAGAACAATGCAAACCATTATTTGACAGGCTCAAGACTAATCCCCATTTTGATCTCCTACTCATACTTTCATAGTCAAACAAATCAAGTCTCATGTCAAGACATTACCCTGTCTTGGTATTCCTATAGTTAATTCATTCAAAATTGTTGAAACTGATACCTCTGAAATTGGTTATGGAGGTATTCTTAAACAGTTAACTCAGCTCGGTTCTCCTGAATAAGTTGTTCGTTTCCACTCAGGAGTCTAGAATTCAGCTCAAAGTAATTATAGTGCTATTAAAAAAGAAATATTATCTATAGTACTATACATATCAAAATTTGAAGATGATTTGTTAAATCAAATTTTTTTTAATAAGAGTCAATTGCAAAAGCACCAAAACATATTTTACAAAAAGATGTTCAAAACATTGCATCAAAACAAAGTTTTGCACGATGACAATCAATATTAAGGTTTTATTTTTATTTTTTTTATTTTGAAATCGAATACGTAAAAAGGAAGATAAAATTGCATTCCTGATCCTAACAAGAGAGTTTCTGCAGGAAAAAAATGTTAGGATGAAATCCTGATCAAAGAAGGCTCCTGGCCTTTTCAACCCAATAAAAAAAGAATCAGTCAAACAAGAGTTAGGCCTTGTACCTTACTGAGCCAGTAGCTTAGTAAACCGTTTTACTCCCTTAGGTTCTACTGTAGGGAATTTTAGACCAAACTATCAGTCAACCTTAGTCAAACTTTATGATCCTTACAAATCCTCGGTAAAACCATCTTAACCAATGATCATTTATAGTCAAAATTTTCCTTACATTCCAAAATCATCCAGTGAATATTTGTTTAGTTACCCTCTAGATCTTATTCCAAACCCAACACCAGCAAAGTTAGCCAAATTCTAGTTTCCCCCAAATTTCCAATACCAACCGAAAGAGTCATACATAACGCTTGGATTTTACAAAAGCATTTTCTTTGAAATTGAGTTAATAACTATTAAATCCATCACCAGTCACATATATGAAAACATCATAATTTACACATTGGAAAGATCATGATAGAAAAGGAATGGGGAATCCCCATTTACAAACACAAGTCTTTTCACACTCAAACACCCAATATCCAGTACAATTATTATGATTACATTAATGCATGGACCAACATTTTCCTCTACCAGAAAGAAGATTTCAGTCACTCTTGGTTTATCAACTTCGACAAGAAATTTCAACCAATATTCCCAGCTTGGTTCTCCAAGTGGTGGTCAGTTCATAGCCCAACAGGCAGTCTCATCCCAGACTCGCTCATGCATAGAATCAACCATTTTAATCAAGATTCAACAGATGTCAATTCAACAAGAAAATACCTCTTCTTTTAATTTTCGTGGCCAAATATAAAATTTCATGGATTTTGAAATGGGTTATGAAGTAGACAATGAAGAAGTTCATAGCGTCAGATCAGTCAAATGGTGGAACAAATTCAACTAGCAAAGAATCATTAAACATGTTCTTAGTGAATTTGCCATTGAACCATAGCCAGTTATCGAAACACAGTCATTATCAGAGATCTCTCCATCTTCCTCACTCAAAGGAAAGTCAAAGTCTTCAAAGTCTTCAAAATCAAAGCACAAAGTTGTAGAAATTGAAGACCTTGGACATAAACTTCTCACTCAAGCAGCATAGTTACAATCACAAGCAACCCAGTTACAATTACAGTTAAAATCTGAAGATGAAGAAGATGAAACTTCCTCTAAATCATCAAATGCATCATCACAGTAACCAGTAAAGCTAAATAGTCAAAGCACCAGGTGGGCTGACTACCAAGATACACAAGGCCCATTTGAAGAATTCAAGAATCATTTCACACCAATCAAGACAACATGTGAAGCTTTCAGACATTATTCGCACAGTAAAAGTAAGGAATCAATCAATCAGCGGGAATCACTCATTACGTTCTACAGTAAAAACAACCATTATTCCGACAAAGTTCATTATTCATCAACAATAAAAGTAAGTCATCTGCCATCCCGTGCTTCAATAGTAAAGAACTCAATCATTCAAGTCTCCTTTTCCAAAGTCTATAAGAAGAAGAATTCGAAGAAAAAGAAAGTGAGTGAATTTCCACATCTTTCCTTAGTTCAAATTTTCTTTGAGCTCTCATTGTATTCAAACAAATTAAATATTGTAAACACTTTTATTTTAGAAAAAAAGAAGAATGATGCCTACGAGCACCATCATCCAGTTCTCTTAGTAAAGTTTATCAGTCAATTGTAAGTTTTCGAAAGTCAATAATAAATTCTATTTTCAGTTATTAAATTGCATCATTATTTTAAAATTCATTATTTTTCATTATCATGTCAGTTCCTTTAAATAACATTTGGTTAGAAATGTGGCTTGGTAAAGTAAATCCCGATTTAGCATATTTTAATTCAAATTATGTTCAATTAATGCTAACCATCTATTCTAGTCAATCTTATCTCATCGATCACCTAGTAAATAGATCCATTGTCGTCTGGTATTTCCACGTCATTTGGTATCAGAGCCAAGTGATTGGTAATTGAGTAAGTAATTTATATATGTATACATAAATACTCAATTATGTACACACACACACACATGGCCAAATTAGATAAATAGTCACCGTGGCCATAAGGTATTTTGAAGATAGCCCATATGATAAAAAAAATTCGGATTAAACCCTTGTGGTAAAATCTGTTAGGATTTATGCCCAAACTAAAACTCCTTTCAGTTCTTTATTAAAGTGCACATGAGGTATCCAAAAGTTGATTGTATGCACTAGCTGGGATCCCACTATCTACATTAGCAAGCTCTGTCGACAAGAAGACATAATGGAGAGAAAAAAAGGGTGTCCACTACCAAAATCAGATCACCCAAACTTCTATTTCTTAAACCTTTTCTTCTACTTATAGATTTCCAATCTTCTAATTCCAAATCCTCATTTTCTTCCTTTTGATTATGAACAAAAACCTTTATGGGCCAGCCAGATTGTGCAAGCCTCATTAGCTCTGAGTTTTCCACATTTTCTTCCCCATTGAGCTTCAATAGCAAATCCTTGCAAGAACCTAGTTCCAAATCTGGCTCACACTTCCATTAACATTCACATCTGGCTCTCTCAAATTCATATGGAAATTTGTATTTCCATTGGTGCTGGTGTGAAAGAATTGGGTTTTTTTGAAGCAATTAAATTGGAAGATTTCCTTTGCATGGTTGCTGATGTAATCATCATCTTCTTCCTCCTCAATATTTCTGCCATAGCAGGTAGTATAGCTCTGCAACAAGTGCCAATAGCAGACACCCAAAAACTATGCTCAACCAAATTCCTAATCGACTGAAAGATTTTTCTCTGGAATATTATAGCCTCATCTATCATAGCTCTCAATTCCTAAAAACCATGCTAACGGAGAAACTGACAGAAGTTTTAGTTTGGGTATAAATCCAAATTTTTTTACCACATGAGCAATCTTCCGAATTCCTTGTGACCACAGTGACTATTTATCCAATTTGGTCTATATATATTGAGGTAAAAAATGTTGTCCTACTATCAATTGCCACAAAATGTGGTTTACAAAATATGATCTAATACACCTATTATGCAAAGTCGATAACATAGTTAATAAATTCAATACATTTTCCTGTACAAACTACAAAGTCAATGACATAATTAATAAATTTGTGTACAATACATCTATTATAGACGGATGTATGCATTTTTCTCAATGCATAATTCCTATAGAAACAACAACCAAACAAGTGAATACCAAGCCCTAGACCCATGTATTAGGATAGTCACGAAAAATCACCAATGTATAATGCATGAGATAATCACGAAAAATCATCGAATGGCATTCTCATGTGGCCTAAAGCTTTTGGACAAATCACCAAATTGCATGTGAAGTTGTTTGGAACGCAAATAATAATTTTGGGCCGAGAGCGATCATGGGCTCGCCCCAGAGGAAAGGCCTAGGATGCCTTGGTATATACTTAAGGAAAGCCAAGCCCATGGAGGGTCGGCTGAGTCCCACGAGGAATTGATTTCATCATAAACCTAATAGGATTGCCGACTGAGTTCTGATACAATAAGGAGTCCTTAGATATTGGTGATACCTCGAATCAAAGAGCATATGCTAAGGACCAAAGATTGAATTTGGATAATAATGAGGCTGGATTCAAGTCCTAAATATGCTAGGATTGGCTGAAGCCCATTCATAACGAATAAAGGAGAAATCGAACAATTGTAATCCGAGTAGGATTCTACTTTGGCCATGAAGAGTTATTACTATAAATATAGAGGTGAATGCATCATTCAAAGCCTCTTCCAATTAACGCACAAATATGCCCGCTCTACCCAAAACCTCTCAAACTTCGTGAGATTTTAATTTTACCCTTTTTCCCGCCAACATATCTTCAATTTAGATAAACAGCACTGTGAAGGCAACCGGCAACATCTTCAGTTTGGATAAACATCACTGGAGTCGTAGAATCAGCTGATTAAGGAACACCTTCAGTTTGGATAAACAACACTACTTCGAGGCCGACTGGTTATCTATCTAAGTCTCGGTCAACAAGGAATCTTTGAATTTTTGTTGGAAGAGGTCACTTCATTAGCTTCACGGCGAGTGAGGTATGACCAGGTTTCACATTCAACACAATGAAAGCCGAATATTTACTGAACTTCATAGTACTAGTAGGCTTGTTTTCAGGCTCTAGAACCCAAAGACTGAGACATGTTCCTTCCTCAGCCGCAGTAGCTAGATTTAGAAGTCATCAGTGCGCCCAACGTTATATCAACATTCATTCACTCCCTAGCCGAGCTCAGCCGACAAGTTGGCATACCCCGCATTCAACCGAAAGATATAGTTAGCTTATTAGCTATTCGGCCTGCACGCCACATAGGCTAAATAGTTTTTAGGGTCAACATTTTGGCATGTCGAGTGGGACCCAGTATTAAAGCTACGAAGTTCATGACCATTGAAACATGATCAGTAAAACAGAAGACAAATATGGGTAAATTGACCGCGAATTAGGCACCCATAATACAAAGACCAATCCCGAGCAATGTGAAACAGGCACAGGATCTTCTTGTTACCATAACACCAGAATCTATAGGCACAGCTCGCCGATAAGTGGAAATTAATCTCGGCATGCCATGGCATTTACTCAAACTACCAAACTTGCTGATGTCAGGCTCATAGAAGGAGTAGTCGAAAACTGCGACGATGAAAATGATGATGATGAGGCTTTTGACATACCATCAAAGTACCCTTTTCGTCATAGGTTGGAAGAGCAAACTTGGCAACTTGAGCATGCTATTAGTCAAGAAATATGTGGTTTGAGCATCAAACAAGCTGAAGCAAATGTAAGTCATCTGATGACCAATAAGCTGCTTAAGACTTTGCTTTATAAGTTTTAAGAAAGTACACTCGTTGAGAATCAGAGACAGGATACCCTATCAAAGAAAAATGCCTTAAGAGGCAAAAGGCAAGGCGAGGCTGAATCTAAACGAATCAAGATAATTGATTTGAAAGATCATTACAAACAACAGCCAAGTACAAGTTCGGCCGAAATAGGCCGAAGGAATGAAACGACATCTGGTGACATAGATGAGGTCCAGATGATGATTGATTCGGCTATGAAGAAAGGGCCAAAAGTTTCAAAATTCATCCATCCATTTCCAGCTTTCGTAAAAAATTTTAAATATCTCCGAGGCTTCAAAATTCCAGATTACAGCTTGTTCGCTGTGAAGTCTTCTTTATCTTCGTTAGAACATGTGGTGAGGTTTACTACTCAGTCTGGAGATGTGATGTGAAAATTATCTTAACACACAAATTTAACCCTCTTTTGACAATTGTAGTACAAGTATAAGTAGGGATCGTTCTGGACCGGGGATTAGGAGGGCTTGCTAATAACCTCTAAACTGACTCAAAAACATAAAACTAAACTTAAAAACACTTAACAAGACTCACAAAACTCAAAGCAAACTTAAAATACTCAAAACAGCTTAAAACAACCAAATAAACTTAAACTAGACACTAGGAATGTCTTTGGACGAAAATTGACTTTTACTTGAATCAAAACACTTAAAAACACAAACTAAAACAGATTTGAAACACTTTGAAACAAGAAACTAAAAGGGGGGTTTTGATTTGGATGAAGTTGAAACAAACAAATAAGTATGAAAAACTAGATAGATTGTAAAACGAATGTGAGAAATAAGATGATGGATGGGATAGCTAGATGTTTTTTCTCCACACATGACATGTATGCAAATTACTCGATTTCCAGTTACTACTTCATTGAATTATGAACGACAATGCTCCAAATTAACTGTGACATCACTAGTTAACTCTCAAATTTTCCTTGTTTTATTGGATTGGATGACATCATTCGACAACCCAAAACATTCTTCTAAAGTTCCCTACATGACATCATAATAAAGATACAATCAAAGATCATTACGTTTAATGAAAATCATAAGCATTGACAAAGCACTTGCAACTATGACATCATGTCACTCATGCTAGGAATTGAACTTAACGCGATCGTTTATAAGCGACCTTCACTACATGTGAATATAAGTTTGTAACGATTACGTGAAACTTCCTTATATTTTAGCAACGGATTTATGCATGCCAATTAAGTGTCGACCCTTAATTAACAAATACAAATAATTTATCAATCAAATAGTTAAGCAATTGCATTCACAATTCAAGAGTTCATAATTGGAATTTATCAAATTATATTGCACACATAATCATGGCTTTGAAATCACCCCTAGCCAAGAGGGGTTTAGCCACTCATATTTACAACAAAACAAAAGGAAATGAATTTAAACATTAGAAAAAAAAAGAAAAAAAACACCTAAACGCTCCAACGATCCAAGTTGGACAGCAAGCATGTCCAAGCACTTTCCTTCCCTTCCTTTGCTACGGCACAAGGTGTTGGTGAGTGTTTGAAGGTTTGTTTGTATGGAGGAATGGATGTGAAGATGAATGAATGTGTTTGGATGAAGGTTGTGTTGAAATGGGAGTCAATGATCTAACCAAGTATGAACTAAATTTATGTTACACACACTTCCTTTTATAGAGGAAATGCATGGCAATGGAGGGGAACATGGAGTGGTGTAGCAATTGAGTGCAATGATGGATGAAATCTGAAATGATGGAGGGAACAAGGAATGGTGTAGCAATTGAGTGCAATGAGTGGTGTTTGAAATGATTCAAAGGTGAAAGTGAAGTGATGATGCAAAGCATGGGGGTAAAATGGAGTGGTGTTACAGCTAAGGAACTTGAATGATTGTGCACATGGTAGAGAAAGGAAAGGGAGGTGGAATGATGCAACAAATGAGTCAATGGAGGGAACATGGATTATGATGCACGGCATAGGAATCCAAAGGGAGTGCAATGGTGGTGCACGACAATGATGGAAAGGTGAATGGTGGAGTGACACCCCTTTGTGGCTGAGCTTTTTGTCTTTTTTACATTAATTCTTCTTTCTCTTTAACACATTCCTAGCCTTTTTAGTCTTCAATTTTGTCCATCCACCTTGCTCCATGCATGTGCTATTCATTCCAAGCCCAAAATGCACCAAAATGCATCTTATTGCTTCATAAGGCCTATGAACCTACAAACACACGAAAATAGCTTAAAATACATAATTAACTAAGAAATAACAACATAAATGCATGAGAACAAGCTAACTCAGTCGCATAAATATGCTCCTATCAAGATGCCAACAATGATTATAACAAGATTCAGTTGTTTAACTTTTCGTTAATAGACACCGCATTTGCATGGTACATTAACCTTCCACTGAATTCAATATAAAGTTGGGACGAATTAGTTGGGAAGTTCCAATAGCAGTTCTATCAGCTAGGAATGGAGGTTTTGGTCTCATCCTTGGCCAGAATGGCACAGGCATTTGACAAATCACCCATGAAGTACCTTACCAGGTTCAAAATGGCTAGGAATTGGTACTGAGCTCCCCTTCCTGTAGCCGAATATGTCTAAATTTCCCATAATGGTTTGGACGTAGAATACAAGAAAAAGTTCATAGGGCAAACTTCTTAGACATGTATGAGTTGGCCCAGTATGTCGAGCCATATGTTTATTTGCTTAAGAAAAAGAAAATCTCCAAGTCTAGTACTCGTGGAACAGTATATAAAAACTCGTTAGTGAGTTACGCTTCGGGCGTGGGTGCCTAGTATATCAGCGTGGATGTGACCAAGATTATGATAGACAAACCTTATGTATGCAAGGCATTGGCCCATGCCAACACTAAGGACATAAAAACGTGCTCAACCTAAGTTGAAGCGACTGTCAAGATGTCCAAGGTATACATGTTTGATATCACCAAGGCTGATGCCATTTTTGACCAATTGTTAACTGCAAAAATAAAAAAGTTTCGGTCGGGCCATGATATTCCTAAAGCCCAAAATTTGTAAAGGAAAACATATTGCAAATACCATAACTCTAACAAGCATACGACCAATAATTGCATTGTATTTCGTGATGCTATTTAGAGCTAGATCGATAATAACAAGTTGAAGTTCCTAAAGAAAACTCAAATGTTGGTCGATGCTGATCTATTTCCATTAACAACGAAAAACATAGTAGATGCCCATTTTACGAGAGAAAGGAAAAAAGGAAAAAAAATGTGTTCATACTTATGTCTCATGTCTTGAAATAGAATTCTCAGCGGCGACTTAAGATCAACTTATCTCAGAATGAGCCGTCGAGTTTCTTCTCAAATCATATGTACGTGGAACTTGTTTCTGACTTGAGTTTGAGTGAATCTAAGGGCCCGATAGTACTTTGCAGTAGATGTAAGTCAGAAGTCATCTTCACCGAATCAAAATCACAATGGTGTTTGGCCAAGTCACCACGCCAAATACGTATAATTTTGGCAGAATCCCAGCCTATACTTAGCTCAAGATATCGCCAATAAAGGGTGTTTGACAGACTTGGCCCTCAGCCAGAAGATCACAAGCCGCCTTGTGCTAGATGTCAGCTCAACTTTGATAGACTGTTCTATGATGATGACTATTTTGTGCAGAACTCTGATAGTTTTAGTTCATAAATGGCTTAGTGGACATTTAAACCCCCTGAGCCTTGCAAGCATCAGTGGCATGGGTATAATATCCATGTCGACGCATATATTGTTTTGTCTAATCTCAAAAACGTTGTCGGCAAATGATGAGATCTATTGCCCGTCATCAAGTAGCTCAAGAAACTTAGGCTGCAAAATGGAAACCAAAGGAAGTAACAGTTGGAGGCGATGACAGAAAAACTCCTTCAATCATGATTGAGTTGGTTGAGGGAAAGAAAGCAGTCAAGTAATCGTTGGAGGCCGAAATTGAAGAATCTGAAAAGAGAATCAAACTTCTTCAGCCTTGGGAAATGAAAGCTCGAATCTAGCATTTTAAGAAGGAATTTTGAAAGCCAACTCCCTTCATTGCCGCCTCAGAAGCCATTAATTAAGGTAAAACGTAACAGACATCTACTCGTCTTTGGTGAGGCATTGGAGTGCATGCTGGAGTTCTATAAGACACATTCAACAAACAATTTGTATGGCCTTCCCACAGCATGCCAAGAGCCCATTGATTTGGCATTGACTAGTCTTGATGCTGAACAAATCATTCAAAAAAAGAACGAACTTGGGCATGAATGCCAAATTACAACACATTCAAGAAGCGATTGTGATGGGTTTTTATGTAGATCTGTACACTAACCTAGACCCTACTGGGCTTCCATTTTCCCTAGATGACATGCAGTACTTACGTCATCACTTCTAAGTTTTCTCAGCCGTGCAATTATTCTGCTTTACAGTGATGCAATTGTAGATCTGTATGTCTAACATCAATATACATAAAAACCATGCCTGATGATACACCAAGGCAATTGTATCTAAAAACCAAATCCCCCACGAACCTTAGGCCCCAGCCTTGGCCGAAGATGACGTCATCGATGTCGTCAATGGACCGGTAGATGAGGATCATGATCTAGGTTTAGGTAAAGAAGATCAGGATGCCATGAGACCTTCGATCCTTGATAACATGAAGATCAAAATGGTCTATGCTCTTTCTTTAATATCATCCCAACCAAACTTCTTAGACGGCGATGTGATCATTGAAGAAACTACACAGGTAGATTTTATGGCCTTTGAAGAAAAAGAGCAAGCTAGCAAGGAAGACAAACTCAAGGCTGCCTTAATAGAATTGTTCCTATGCACCTCGGAAGTCATTCTTCATCACTTGAAACCTCTCTATGTGGCTGCACACATTAAGGGGTATCTAATTTCAAAAGTCTTTGTGGAATGTGGGGCAACAGTCAATTTCATGCTCATGTCTGTTATGAAAGCCTTGCGAAGGTTAAAAAAGAACTGATTCCTTTCGGCATAACTATAAGCAACTTTGTGGAAGATAAATCCCACCCACATGAGTGTTGCCGATGGAAGTCACCATTGCAGGTCGAAATCATATAATTGCATTTTTCATCATAGAATTAAAGACTAAATATAATGAGTTGCTCAGTCGTGATTGGATTCATCAGACTAGCTGCATCCCTTCGACACTGTATTAAATCCTCATTTTTTGGGACGACAAGTCGGTTGTAATTCATCCAGTCGACAACTAGTCGTTCGAAACCAATATGAACCAAGCTCGCTACTACAATGACCATGTCGGCTACATCACTTTACAAGGTTTTAATGAAGATGGGAAGCCGACCAAGATCTTTGTTCAAAAGGCCATCGAAGTTAGCGTTGAAATCGTTCAACATGATTCGGTGAGACTTGGATTGGCTAATTTTGTTGATTACTCTGATGAATGACACAAACAAGTAAGATTTGCAAAGGGTCGCAATTTCTTCCACTATGGAACGTTTGTTGGCCCATTGTACACTATTCCCAAAAAACCTAATTTTGGCATTAACTTAGTTAAGTTTCTCGCTTATGGGGATAACGGAGTAGTCATTTCACTTGACAAAGTCCAAGTTGCATCGACTGAACTTGAAAATGATCAACCTGAGGTGCATGATCCTTTAGAAGAAATAAATGTAGGAATAGCAGATAATCCTCAGCCTTTTTTCATTAGCATTTTATTACCTCGGCCCATGAAAGTTGCGCTTTGTAAATTACTTGGGAAATTTAATGATTTTTTTGCTTGGAGTTATCATGAGATGCCCAGCCTCGATAGGTCTTTAGTTGAGCATGAACTATGAATTAAACCTAGTTGCAAACCATTCCGCCAACCTCTACGCGGTTTCTCGATCGAAGTCCAGCTTGGCATCAAAGACGAAATAGTTTGTCTCTTGAAAGCTAGCTTTATTCGGACTGCTCAGTATGTTGAATGGTTGGTAAACATTGTGCCAGTTTTAAAGAAAAAGTGGCACCTTGTGAATTCACATTGATTTTTTTAATTTGAAATTGGCAACTCCTAAAGACGAATACACCATGCCAATCTCAAATTTGCTGATCGACGCAGTGGCAAACCACAAGATATTATCTTTCATGGATGGCCACGCCGGCTATAACCAGATTCTTATTACCAAAGCCTACGTCCACAAGATGGCTTTTCGGTGCCCGGGGGCATTAGGAATGTACGAGTAAGTCGTAATGCCTTTCAACCTTAAAAATACCAGCACCACATATCAACGTGCCATGAACACTATTTTACACGATTTAATCGATACTACAGTTAAAGTGTACATTGACGACGTCGTAGTCAAATCCAAACGCCTGCAGCCACATTTAAAGGATCTTCGACGCATTTTTCTTTGCATGCGCCAACATAAGCTAAAGATGAATCCCACCAAATGCGCATTCGGTGTCTCAACTGGTAATTTTTTGGGTTTTTTTGTTCATCCCCTAGGAATAGAGGACGACAAAAATAAAGCTCATGCAATTATAGACGCTCCACCCCAATGACAAAGAAGCAATTACAATCCTTACTTAGGAAAATCAACTTCCTATGTCGATTTATTTCTAATTCGACAGCAAGATGAAGGCTTTTTCTATGCTACTCAAGATGAATGATACCAACCGTTTTGAATGGCGAGAAGAGCATCCAGAAGCCTTCATATAGATTAAGGTGTCCCTCACTAGTCCTCCAGTGCTTATACCTTCGCAGAGAGGGAAACCCTTCAAACTTTATATTTCGGCCACGGAGGAATCTGTTGGTTGTCTCCTACTATAGGACAATGACAGCAACCGCGAGCAGACTACTTTCTACCTAAGTCAGAACCTAAGCTTGGCCAAAATAAATTATTCGGCCGTTGAGAAACTTTTCCTTGTTCTATTCTTTGCCGCTTCAAACTTCGGCATTACATGCTTCCTTCAGTACCTCAAGTAATTGCTTACAAAGATGTCATCTGTTACATGCTTACCCGGCCAATCGTTAAAGGTTGAATTAGGAAGTGGACAATGGCTTTGTCAGAATTTAAATTGCAATATGTACCTCAAAAAGCCATTAAAGGACAGGTTCTGACCGATTTCCTTGCGCAACACCCTTCTCTTTATGATTTTGGGGGCAACGATATGGAAATTGACATGGTATAGACGTGAGATAATTTTTTGACCATGTATTTCGTCAGGTCCAGTACTTCAACATGGGTCAGTGTAGACATTGTTTTGCAATTGCCCGACCACCACCGTTGGTTGTTCAATTTCAAATTGGATTTTGAGTGTACCAAAATCAAGTTGAGTATGAAGCTTTGGTAATCGGCTTTGGTCTCCTCCATGAGTTAAAGGCCATATGAGTTCTTGTCTTTGGTGACTAGCTTGTGATTAACCAAATCAAAGGGACTTTCTGTTGCAAGAGTTGCACTCTGACTCTATATCACATAGTTGCCAAATATTTGGCCGAATCATTCACGGGCATCACCAACAAGAACTCAAGAATATGGCAAATTGTAGAATAGATCGTTTGCTCTTATATCACTTTGTAACGACCCAAAATATTTTTCAGAAGCCAAACTCTGTGGTAGGCCAAAACAAGGCCATGGTTAATCTTCTATTAACCACAATAAATTTCCATACTTGACAATTATTCAAAAAATTCATTTTGGTTTAATTATGATGGTGAACTATGAATGGCTTGATGCTGTTTGAGAGTACGTAGGCAGTGTAAGATGGAGGTTAGATGCAGCCATAAAGTAACCAAAAAGAATTTTATGAATAATTGTCAAGTAAAGAAATTTATTGTGGTTAATAGAATTGTGATTAACCATGGCTTTGGTTTGGCCTACCCGAGTTTGGCTTCCAAAAAATATTTTGGGTCGTTACACAACTAAATGACGTAGTTAGCTTATTAGCTATTTGGCTTGCACACCATGTAGGCTAAGTAGCTTTTAGGGTCAATAAAAGTTCATGGCCATGGAGAGACAAATCCCACAAAATCATAAAGGCTTCATAGTATCTTCCTTTTTTTGTAAGTCAGCATGCCATTAATTTGCACAGGTCCCTCCATTAAGAAACAAAATTCTTGGCCACAACTCTCGGCCAAAAGCTACCATAACATTTTTCTAGCCATTGAGGATGCTGCTTGTTGGCTCCCCATTTGTTGACAATGGTATGCACGTCCGAATGATTAAGAAAATAATTGATCTTTATGTTTTTTTAACAAGCGAAAATAAAAAGTGGCTGAACCATAATGAAGAGGACAACAACACTTTATTTTAAGCCCATACTTTCTTATTCCATCATCTTTTAAACTTATTTTGTCCCAAGCTGAGTAACAATCATCTCTAAGTATTACTGATTTCATCAAATATTTTTTATTTCACCATATGTTTTGGATTCCTAGCTCTAAATGCATTGGTGTTGGATTTGGCTAATGTTTTTTTAAGGATAATCTACTAATAATGTACTAAAATATAGACGGTGCAGATCGTTGAAAAGGTGAGCCTTACAAAAGAATTGGAAAACATCAGCTTGAGCTGCCAATATCACAGCACACACAAACAACAGCAGTGCCATTTTTTCGGTAATTTCTTGTTTTTCAAAATCAATGCGGAGTTGGAATTTTTTTTATGCTTACCAGAAAATTCACAAATTGCTTGCTCTTTGCTCCCAACGAATGCTTACGCAAATATTTGTGATGAGAAAGAAAAGTCCACGTACCCATATTTATAGTTGTTTCAACAATGAATGAATAAGCAGTATCCCATTCATTGTTGGAATCCTAAAGGAATAAATCTCCCAAGCTAATTTGCATGTGGTTTAATATAAATACATGCAGCCCATCATTGAAAGGGTAATGCAATTGAAGTGAAACCTTGAGTGTACTTAAGTTTTACATGGTATATAAGCCCTAGCAATCTAACGACACATATCCTCTCTTTTTTCCATGGCTGATTCTAGCAATGGTGCTGCAACCCCAACCCCACAAATTCCACCATGAACCCCTTTTCTTCCTTAACTACAGTTGTGAACATTAAGTTGGATTGGACCAACTATCCTTTATGCCTCAGATTTTACATATTCTCAAGAGTCAGGACCTGATGAATACATCGATGAGACCATTGTTTGCCCTCCCAAACAACTTTCTGGAAGTGTAACTACCAATCCTGCGTACACAACATGGGTGCAACACGATCAAATGATACTAAGCTGGATTAATGGCTCTCTCACGCTATCTGTGCTCTTGGTCGTGGCCAGCAACAGGACCTCTCGTGCGTACCTGGGAGGCTCTCGAGCAACTTATGCCTCTATGTCCTAGAATCGCATCTTGTTTCTGCAGAATGAATTTATGCAAACAAAAAAAGGTGATTTGTCGATTGCTGATTATCTTGATAAGATGAATGATATTTCTGATAACCTTACCCTAGTTGGCAAACTTGTGGATGATGATGAACTTGTCCAGATTATCTTGAACAATCTTGGGCCTACTTATGAGGTGACAGTGAACGTTGCTCAGGCACATGATACTCCAATCATGTACTCTACGTTTGAGGTGCTCTTACTGACAACAGATAGGAGAATGACTGAGCAAACTGCTCCACTCATGGAGGCTGCTCCTGTTAATGCGTTTGTAACTACAAGAGGTCGTGGTGGACGACTTCGTGGAAATGGACGAGGAATGTTTCCGTCTGGTCATGGTGGTGCTGCTGGAAACCAACGAGTTTTAAATCCCTGCAACAATAATAACAACAACAATGTGAGACCTAGTTTTGCCTGCAATGGTGAAAAGTTCAATAGTGTAGGAGAAAGGATTACATGCCAAATTTGTGGAAAACAAGGGCATCCTACTCTAGATTGCTACCATAGAATGAATGCTGCGTATGAAGGTAGAATCCCAGCCAAGAGACTTACTGCCATGGCCACATCTCCAATCACTCTTAACAGACAAAACAATGGGCAGTGGTTGCTCGATACTGGTGCCAACGCACATGTCACTCCTGACATTTAGAATTTGGTTAATCCTAAGATGTCCGACTGCCTCCACAAATATTTCCAACGCACATGATTTTGGAATTTCTATTTCTCATCTTGGTTCAAATAAATTACAAACTAAATCTTGCTCATTTGAATTAAAAGATATCCTAATATGTCACACTGCCTCCACATATTATTTATGCCCATAGATTTACCCTAAACAATCACTACCACATACTTATTTTCCCTTATTTTTTCCTTGTGAAGGACCTCAAGACCTGGAAAACGCTTTTCCACGAGAGATGTGAGAATGGCTTATACCCATTGTTAGGTGGTGGTGGATAGTTTAATTACCCTATTTCAGTGTGTGTAGGCATTCGAGTCTCGACTCAGAAATGGCATTCACGCCTTGGTCATCCTGCCTTGTCTATTGTCAAGTTATTAATTTCAAATAAGAAAGTACCAATTTTTGGTGCTTCCAATGTAACGTTTTGTCAGTCATGTCCCTTAGGAAATAGTACTAAATTACCTTTCAATATTTTGGAGTTTGTTTCTCAATTTCCTTTACAACTTTTGCATTCCGATGTTTGGTGTTCTCCAGTTAATATAGTTGAAGGTTTTCGTTATTATGTGTTGTTTGTGGATGATTATTCTAGATATTCTTGGATTTTTCCAATGAAAAATAAATTTGAAGTATTTGAAATATTTGTGAAGTTTAAAGCACAGGTCGAAAACATGTTTAACAGTTCAATCAAGACTCTTCAATGTGATGAAGGAGGTGAGTATAAAAGTCATGTCTTTCAAATTTATCTTGCAACTCAAGGCATTTCACAAAGATTTTCGTGTCCAAAACACCCTAAACAAAATGGTATTGCGGAAAGAAAACATCGTAACATTGTTGAGACTAGTATTGTCATGCTTTCTCATGCACATATTCCAAATAAATACTGGGTGGATGCTTGTTTAACAGCTACTTATTTAATCAATAGGTTGACAAGTCGTGCTTTGTCCCATAAGTCACCGTATGAAAAATTGTTTGACAAAGTTCCAAAATATGAAACTATTAAAGTGTTTAGCTGTCAATGTTATCCTTGTTTAGTGCCTTATGCACAAAATAAACTCCAACAAAAGTCAAAACCATGTGTGTTTTTAGGTTACTCACTTAATCATCAAGGGTACAAATGCTTGGACTTGTCCACGAGACGAATATATTTTTCTTGCCATGTCCTATTCGATGAGGACACTTTTCCATTTAAGGAACTCACATCTTCCCTAGAGAGTGTTGGACACACAGGTAGTATTACTTCCCCTGACTTATTGTTTACTTTTCCAATTTTATCTCCATCAACACAGGCCAATTCATTACCTCTTACTCAGCCTTTAGAGTCCCTAACTCAACCAAATACGATCACATCCAATATTCCTAATCCTAATCCTAATCCTAATTCAAATCACCTACTCGCAGCCACTACCTTACCCGATCCCTTAGACACGCCAGCCATAATGCCTTTACAAAACTCTAGGCCTACCAACCCATATTCAAATGAGCAAGAGGCAGTACAGTCTCTTGATATGCACCAATCTGTGTCAGTTGATAATCACGGTGCTACTTCCTCAAATCAACATCCAGTGCAACCACAAAGAATGACTACTCGCTTATAATCTAGCATTTAAAAACGTAATCCTAAATATGCTTTGCATGTTAACACTAATCATTCTTAAGTTGAACCAACCTGTTTTAGTCAGGCCATTAAGCAACAGGAATGGAGGAATGCTATGGTTCAAGAGTTCAACGGATTCCAGCAATGTGGTACCTGGAAACTTGTTCCATATCATCCACAAATGAACTTGCTGCCTAACAAATGGGTATTCAAGATTAAAAAACGTGCAGATGGCTCGGTTGAAAGGCATAAGGCAAGATTCGTTGCAAATGGGTTTCATCTGAAGCCTGGTATTGATTATACATAAACATTCAGCCTTGTGGTGAAGCACAGCACCATAAGGCTTGTTCTCAGTCTTGCAGTTTCCAAAAAGTGGCACATCAAATAATTGGATGTACAAAATGCGTTCTTGCATGGATTTTTGAATGAGGAAGTGTATATGCGACAACTTGCAAGTTTTATTGATAAGCACTACGCTAATTATATATGCAAATTGCAAAGGAGTATATATGGCTTGAAACAAGCTCCTCGCGCTTGGTTTCATCGATTTTCAGAATTTTTGCTCCAATTAGGGTTTCAAGCATCCACTTGTGATTACAGTTTATTTGTTTACAATCACAAAGGTATTTACTTGATACTTTAGACATATGTGGACGATATTTTGTTGACAGGAAATAGTTCACAACAAATGGCTCACTTAATCAAAAAGCTGGGAACTTTGTTTTCCATGAAGGATTTGGGTCCACTTAATTATTTTCTAGGAGTTGAGGTAAAATATGTGGATGATCAGATGCATTTGAGTCAAGCTAAGTATGCATTGGATTTGTTGCAGCATACCAAATTCTTGGATGCCAAACCAATTTCAACTCGTGTTCCTTGTGGCCATAAATTAAGTGCTTATGATGGTGAGCCATATGACAGTCCCGACTTGTATCGAAGTGTTGTTGGAGCACTTAAGTGTCTTACCATCACGAGACCCGATCTTTCTTCCGCTGTGAACCAGGTATGTTAGTTCATGCACTCTCCAAAGAATACACATTGGACAACCTTCAAAAGGATACTTCGTTTATGTTAAGGCCATGTACAACCATGGCCTTCTGTACAAACCTGGTACTACACATCTCATGGCATTTTTGAATGCTGATTATACTGGGAATCCTGACACTTGGCATTCCACTGGTGGTTTCTGCATTTACTTAGGCTCTAACCTTGTGTCCTGGAGCTCTAAGAAACAAAAAACGGTGTCTCGCTCGAGTTCAGAAGCTGAGTACTGGCAACTGGCTTACATAGCTGCAGAACTATCATGGCTAAGGTCTCTTTTTCGCAACTTACATTTACATCTTATATGTCCAACAATTTGGTGCGACAATATATCGTCCATTGCCCTAGCTTCAAACCCTGTGTTTCATTCAAGAACGAAGCATTTGGAAGTCGATTATCATTATGTTTGTGAGAAGGTGGTTCGTGGCCAGTTAGTGGTGAATTATATTTGTTCTCAAGATCAGATTGCTGACTTGTTCACTGAAGAACTGTCTTCTACGCAATTCAAACTCCTAGTCTCCAAGCTTACAGTTGTCTCTCCGCCCGTTAGCTTGTGGGGGGATGTTAGACCAAGTCATAGTCTGCGCGCGTCTTCAAGAGTTTGTGATCAAGTCGAAGTGTTATCCAACAAGAGTTAGTTTAGCTTAAGACTCTTTCAAATATTTCTTTACGTGTAATTCAAAGTTTAATCATTCTGTTGTAACTTTGATGTTCAAATAGCCTTGTAAATAGGGATTTCAATGTCCTGATGTAATCTCCCAAGCTTCAATAGGTTGTTTGACATTAGCTTCAATTTTTTTGCGATTATCTGCGATGGTTTCAACGACAACACTATCATCAGGGTTTTTTTTTTTTTTTTTTTTTTTTTTTTTTTTTTATGATGGTCATCATCTAACCAAAACTTGTAGCCAAACACTATTTTTAACTCCATAAGGGTATTTTTGTATTTTCAAAACTTATATCATGACTGTTAGGGTTTTTTTTTTTTGTCACGGAGGAAGGCTTGTGAAATGATTTTAAAACGTTTGGGGGTGTCTGTGATATGTTGAAAAACTGAGGCAGTTTTGTGAAAACACAAAAAATCTCAGGGGGTGTACGTGTAATTAACCCTATATAGAATACACACAACTAATAGCAACGTTTTCTCCTGTCTTTAATATTTTACCTTCACTTATTACAATAGTAATTTTTTCTTCATATTTTTTTTTTCCGTTTCTTCATGCAACTTGATTTAGGGTGGAGTGGACAAGTGAGGTTCGTATAAAAAATATATATTCTTTTATCTTGAATAAAAAAAATTATTATAGTACTGATTTAATGACATAATTTGAGATTCATAAAAGAAACAAATAAAAAAACAAGTTTGTAGTGTTTTTTCTCCTCAATCAAAATAGTTTGAGATATTGGCGAGAAATAAATAGTTTAAGATCCCCTCCCCTTATTATTTATTAATGTAGATTTCGTACTCAAAATAATAACGGGAAAATACCCCATCAGCCAATCTTCTGCTTTCAAATTAAGCATGCTAGCTGATGATCCATATTGAAATGTCTTCAATACTCCATGAACCCATCCTTACATAAATTTCTTGATTGCGTCAAATAGTGTATGCTCTTTCTTTGTCCATCAAAACATCTTATGCACGTCAGTAAAAGCTTAAAATAGAGTCTTGTTTATGTGTAATGTTGACCCAACAGACTTAGCTTAGTCTCCACAAATTTTATAGGCCCAGCTTAAAAAATAAACAAAAATAGAATCTATTATCTGCTCATTATTCTTTTGATGAAGATCGGTGGTGATGTTAAAGGACAGAACTTGAATTGGAATTTTGGTATTCTATTCTTCCTTTATCTTTGTCAAGAAATCATGCATCTTCACAAGAAATCATGCGTCTACAAGAAAATTTTGCTTTTCTTGATATGCATATTTTGTTATTTTCGCATTTTATGAAGTTTTTGGATACCAAGCACAGAAGAAAACGTTATGTAATTTATTTCATTAATTAAAAGAACATGTAAATGAGAAGAAAAAAAACTTATTAGATGGCTGGCACCGACCGAAGAAAACTTTGTGCATATTGTAATTTGTATTCTAAGATTGAATTATCAAGGACCCCCATATCCATGCAAATTTTGTGGTGTACTTGAAACATGATTATGTGACATTACTATTTCGCTCAAACTATAATATGTGAAGTTATTTATTTTAAATATACCATAGAAAATGAAATTACTCAATGTCGTTCACTCTTATTATGTTGAAGTATAATTATTGGAAGATATTGGAGTGATGGGAAGATATGCATGGGAACTCTATGGAGTGACTGATGGACCTACTTGTCATGGGTATGGTCACAGTAATGGCTCCCTCAAATTAAGGATTAGTTGACTTGTTGATATGTTTTTTAGTTGTTTGATGAAATCTCTTGATTTAAGGATGTTGATAGCTTTAGGGTTTAGGGAATGGTTGCTTGTAATCGGTTCCCTTTCCTCTCTTCCCTATATATCCTGCCGTGTCCTTTCATTCATCCATCTATGAAAAATATAATTCAAACAAACTTAAAATTCAACATGGTATTAGAGCAGGTTTTGTAACCTGCCTCTAGCCATTATTCTTTCTGTTGCATCCTTCCTTCAACCTTAAGCCATGGCTGAGGAAGATTCAGTAAATATTGAGGGTGACAACTCGCATACCTCTCCTTCAAATTTCTCAGACATTGAGATTAACACAAATCATCATTTGTGTTCAGCCTTGCTGAATGAGTACAACTACCTACCGTGGTCTCATGCAGTTTCACTTGCCCTAGGAGGAAAAGAAAAGCTTGATTTTATAAATGGAATCATCGAAGCTCTTGAAATCAACTCACCAACTTATGAGGTTTGGCTATGCAAATATCAGCTCGTTATGTCTTTATTTCTCAATACTATGGAGAAGCATGTTGCAGAAATATTCAGTTACTCGGAATCCTCACGAGATTTGTGGAACTCAGTGAAGGACATGTATGGAAACCAAAACAACTATGCAAGAGTGTTTCAACTAAAGAAAGACATTGCAAGTGTTCAATGTCACATCTCGACCCAGGGCGGATCACTTCCCGGGCCCGTTCCATCACTGTAGCACGATATTGTCCGTTCTTACCATTCCCTCACGGTTTTGTTTATGGGAACTCACGAGCAACTTCCCAGTGGGTCACCCATCCTAGGAGTGCTCTGGCCTCCTTCTCGCTTAACTTCGGAGTTCCTACGGAACCCGAAGCCAGTGAGCTCCCAAAAGGCCTTGTGCTAGGTAGGGATACGAATATACATTTAAGGATCGCTCCCCTGGGCGATGTGGGATGTTACATTCAACAAGAAGGGAAGTCCTTTGTGCAACATCTTGGCAGCCTGAAAACTATGTGGAATGAAATGGATGCATATCTTCCACACATCACAGATGCAAGTATCCTACCAAAAAGAGGTGAGAAAGACAAGATATACGAACTTCTGAGAAGCTTAAGTTCTGAGTATAAGGATCTTAGAAACCACATACTTATGAGCCAAGAACTGCCAAGCTTTAAAAGTGTGTGTGCTACTGTCCAACGTGAAGAAGCTAGAAAGAAAGCTATGAATGGTGAGACAAGTTTAAGGTCAACTGAAGCTCGAGCCTATCTGTAAACCAAAAAATATATAAGGGTAAGAATACTTATCTCAAGTGTACCTACTGTGATGGTGTTGGTCATATGAAAGAAAAATGCTAAATCCTTAATCCCGAGTTGAAGCCAAAATTCACCAATGAAGGGAAGATAATTCCATCAAGCCACTTTAAGAGTCAACAGGCAGCAAACTTCACCTTTGAGGTCTCTCTTGGATCCATGGACTTCACTACAAATCCTATGACTCTTATAAACGAGTTTGTTGCGTACCTGCAAATCAAGGGGCATAAGAATGCTGCATCAACCTCTCAAACTGAGGATGGAGGACACACTGCCATGCTAAGGCAGTTTGCAGGATTCCTTGCAAATAGCATATCTACAACGCATGAAAAAGCCTCAGGTATACTCAAAGTTTTCTCCACTGCTTTACAAACAAGCACTGAACATGATTGTTAGATTGTTGACTCTGGTGCTACTGACCACATAACAAACAAACTTTCAAATTTACATGTTTTTCAAGCATTCAAAAAACCTTCACTAGTGTCAGTTGCAAATGGAAAAAATGTGTCAGTTTTGGGTAAGGGAAAAGCTAGTATATTCACAAATAGTAATGAGTCATTAGCCCTTTATGTTCCCTCATTTCCTTTCCAATTACTTTCAATAGGAAAGATTACAAACTCCTTAAATTGTCATGCCATTTTCTCACCAAACAAGGTTATTTTTCAGGATATCATCACCAAGAAGATGATTAGTGAAGGATTCCTTCTTAATGGTCTTTACTACGTGTGCAAATATTATGTCATGCCTAGAGCCTTTCAAGCCAGACCCGAGCATTTTGAACATCAACAACTATGGCACCAAAGACTTGCTCACCCATCTGAACTTGTGTTGTTAAAACTGTTTCCCATGTTTTGTTAGTCATCACTTAAATGTGAAACATGTCATTTTTCAAAGTCTGTTAGACTACCTTTTGGCACTTCTGCTTTTAAGACATGTAAACCATTTGAGATGGTACACACTGATGTTTGGGGACCTACAATTGAATCAATGGATGGTTATAAATTTTTTGTCATATTTGTTGATGATTTCACTCATACCACCTTTATATACCTTATGAAATCAAAAAGTGAGGTTTTCTACATATTCAAAGATTTCCATAACCTTGTACAAACTCAACACAACTCAACCATTAAGATACTTAGGTTGGGCAATGGCACTAAGTTTCTATTCAATAACATGGTTTAGTACTTGAGTTCACAAGGGATCATTCACCAAACTAGTTGTGTAGGAACACCTCAACAAAATGGGGTATCAGAAAGAAAGAATAGATACCTACTTGAAAAAACTCGAGCATTAATGTTGCACATGAATGTTCCCAAGAGATATTGGTCACATGTTGTTCTCACTGCTACCTATATAATCAATAGACTTCCAAGTAAAGTATTAGGGTTCAAAATTCCACATGAAACCTTACACAATAAGGCAGTCAACTTGGCCCATTTTAAAACCTTTGGTTGCAACTGCTTTATTCATGTGCAAGCACCTAATCGTGACAAGTTGGAAGCTAGAGCAATGAAGTGTATCTTTGTTGGATACTCACCAACTCAGAAAGGAAACAAATGTGTTGATCCTATCATGAAGAAGTGTATTATGTCTAGGGATGTTCGTTTTGATGAAACGGTACCCTACTATAAAAGAAAAGGGACTCATAATGATGAAAGTGAGACCTTGAGTGATTTGTTTCCCATACCAAGAGTGACTGATCACGATACTTTAGAAAAGGATCACCTTTTTTATTGTCAAAACATTGAAGAAGTTCAAGCTGACTTGATTCCAAGTGTGAACCAACTACACTCTTCATCCATTAGTGAGCATGTAAGTGAAGTGCAAGCAAGCTCAACCCCTTCACAGTCAACCACACCTCAAGAGACTAGGAGATATCCCATTCGAACAAGAAAGCCACCGGTCAAGTTGGTGGACTATGTTACTTATGCCTCAAGGCATCCCCTCACTAAGACTTTGAATTACAACTGTTTTTCAAATTCTCATACTGCGCTTCTCACTGAAGTTGCCAAAAATGTTGAACCTAGCACTTTTCAGGAAGCTAATCAATCTTCTCAGTGGAGGAAGGCAATGTCAAAGGAATTACAAGCCTTGAATGACAACAAAACCTGGAGTTTTGTTCATTTACTTCCTGGCAAGAAAGTTGTTGGTAGCAAGTGGATATTCAAAGTGAAATTCAAAGCTGATGGCTCGATCAAAAGGCATAAAGCCAGATTGGTTGCACGTGGATTCACTCAAATCTTTGGAGTGGATTACAAAGAAACCTTTGTTCCAGTAGCCAAGAAGAACACTGTCATAGTTCTTTTATCTGTGGTAGTTAATCATGGATGGTCAATATATCAAATGGATGTAAAAAATGCATTTATCCATAGAGAATTGCAAGAGGAAGTGTACATGCAACCACCACCAGGTTATGGTCAAGCTCAAAAATGGTATGGTATGCAAGCTTCACAAGGCTATTTACGGTCTAAAGCAATCTCCAAAAGCTTGGTATGCCAAGCTTAGCTCAGTTTTGGAAAGGGCTGGTTTTCTCAGAAGTAATGCAAATTCCTCTCTATTTGTTCAAACTGACATAAGAGGAAGGTTGATGATTCTTATCTATGTGGATGATCATATAATCATAGGTGACAATGCAACTGAGATTACAGCCTTAAAGCAATCTCTACATAGGACCTTTGCCATCAAAGATCTTGGGAGGCTGAAGTATTTTCTTGGCATAGAAATGGCTACTTTTTCCAAAGGATTGTTCCTAAATCAAAGAAAATATGTAGCTGATCTTCTCAAGAAGACAAATCTACTTGATTGCAAACCTGCAGCCTCTCCAATTGATGGCAAACTCAAGCTTACCATGGATGGGGAAGCTCTTCATAATGTGAGTTATTATCAAAGACTAGTTGTTAAGCTAATTTACCTCACTATCACTCGTCCTGATATTACCTACGCAGTGGGGATAGTTAGTTAGTTTATGCATTCTCCCACCTTTGATCATCTCAACGTTGTTAAACGGATTCTTCGTTATATTAAAAGGTTCATTGGGAGAGGAATTCTCATGCAAAATAACCAATCTACAAGCATAAATGGTTATACTGATGCTGATTGGGCAGGCAATGTCATTGATAGAAGGTCCACTACAAGTTATTGCACATTTGTGGGAAGCAATATTGTAACCTGGAAAAGCAAGAAGCAACAGGTCATTGCTCGATCAATTGCAAAAGCTGAGTATCGTGCAATGGCAGCCATTGCATATGAGCTTATTTGGCTCAAAGGACTTCTATCTAATTTAGGGTTTTATTGTTCCAACTCTATGCCTCTCATGTGTGACAATCAGGCAGCCATGCACATTGCTGTTAATCCTGTCTTCCATGAAAGAACGAAGCATATAGAGGTGGATTGTCATTTTGTTCGATCTTAGGTTCAATCTCAGGTCATTCACACCGTGTTCACTCGCAGTCATGATCAATTGGCTGATCTATTCACTAAAGCTCTGCAATCTGCTCAATTGCATCGTCTTTTAGGCAAGCTTGGCTCGATCAATCCCCTCGATCCAATTTGAAAGGGGTTGTTGAAGTATAATTATTGGAAGTTATTGGAAGATATTGGAGTCATGGGAAAATATGCATGGGGACTCTATAGAGTGACTGATGGACCTAGTTGTCATGGGTATGGTCCCCGTAATGGCTCCCTCAAATTAAGGATTAGTTGACTTGTTGATATGTTTTTTAGTTGTTTGATGAAATCCTTTGATTTAAGGATGTTGATAGCTTTAGGGTTTACCTAGTTGTTAAAGTTGTTTAGGTGATGGTTGCTTGTAACCGGTTCCCTTTCCTCTCTTCCCTATATATCATGTTGTGTCCTTTCATTCATCCATCTATGAAAAATATAATTCAAACAAACTTAAAATTCAACATATTATAACATATATGTGAAATAACATATCACGTGACTTGTGCTCTTGATACCCACAAAAATATCTCTTCGATTTAGACTTATGCTAACCTTTACATCCAACTCGGACTTTTGGCCATCTCTGAGAGTTTGGGGGCCCTGTGGGAAATATATAAAATGGCCAGTTTTCCAAACAAAAGTAGGATAATGTATTGATGCTAAAAAGCAATAACTTAAATTAAAACAAACTTTAGGACTCGTTGATTGTGAGTTTACAAATGTCATTAAAGACTAAGTAAAAAGAGTTACAAACATAACATTCACTAAATAATCAAAAGCAATTAAATCTAAAACAATCAAACAAGAAAAATAGCTCCAAAAACTCTTACTTTAAGTTTCACTAAATATATAGCATTATTATATAATAAAACAAAATTTGTTTTTTTATGGTGTTGTTATTAGCACTCCAAAGATCTAATTGTGTACTCCCAATTTTTATATGTAGAAAGAAAAAAAATTACAATTATAAGAAGTGCACAATGAGTGTAACAACTCATCCCCAATTATTAAGGTTTTTACAATTTTAATACGTGAATTCACGAAAATGTCCTTTGAGGCAAAGACGTTGACTTTTGTTGATTGCCTTGTCGTGTCACGTAAGATTCGTTTTCTTGGCGTATGGGCGCAAACAGAACGCAATTTGGAGTTATAACGAAGGAGATATTAACGTTTAAAGTTGGGGGCATTTTAGTAAATTAATTAATTTCAAGAAAGCTCCAGATTTTTGGAGCAAAATCTGGAAAGCCACGTGTGTGGCCCAGATTAAAAGGAAGAAAAGATGGGTTGTGGAAATGATAGATAAAGGAGAGAAAATAGGGGCGGGACGCCCATTCAGAAGAGGAGAAAGAAGAGAGTAACCAATGGGAGAGGAAAGAAAGGAGAGAATGGGAGAAGGAGAGGAACCTGCTGGGTTCCCCTTGACCCGTACCCGACCAGGCAGCATCCATGCTTTCCGATGCCATTAAGGCAATTTTTCTGGTGAATCACATCCTACCACCACTACCAAACATCTACCCGACCTCCCTTCATTCATTTCCACGCAAAAATCCACCTAGATTGACCCTGTGGGTTCCGAAGGTGTCACGACGGAGATCCGCCCATCGTGAAAGCATCGTCGACAATTACCACCATCGAACCACTCACCTTGAACCCAGGAACAAAGACCAAACAAGTTTGGAGGTATCGGAGTTCGAATCGAGGTCGAATCAAAGCACACCCAAATCTAGGGTTCCGACAGGTTTTCGTGAAATTTGGGATTTTTCCAGCCAAATTGGACTTGGCCATAGGTATAAAACTTTCTCTACTCAGTGAGATCTTCATTTCTTTGAAGTTTGAGAATTTTTAGCAATAGTTAATTTTTCCGGAGAGTCGGGGCCACCAACCGCCGTCTACGTAGGCACGGGGCGGCAGCGCGAGGGCCTAGGCATCACCTGACCTTCCTAAGCTAAGTTTGATACCCCAATTCCATATGTGAAGTTAGATTGATGAAATCTCATCATTTGAGCATAGTTTTGATAGGATCCGCCACTTGATTATTATAGCAATCGACGATCCGACCGTTGGATCATCACTAAAGTTTAATACGTTATAGTACATAATATATGAGAATCATAGGAACTTATGGATAGTAATCCGATGTACGGATCTTTCCAAATTGGATTTGTAAGTTCATAAAATAAAATGTTGACCGCCACTTGAATTTACAATTGGTGGAGATCCAACCGTTGGATTGTAATGAAACTTTAGTATGAAGTTTTAAGCATAATGTGGATCTTTGGAAGTTACAAATAAAAAATATATGGTGCAGATCTTTCGGATCAAGTTACGTCAAGTTATGGACCCTACCGTCGATCTTTGACCGACGGTTGACTTTTGTTCAATGGGTCTCAAATCATTTTAGAACATCCTTGGGGATGTGTTTTATGTAAGTTATGTGTTATATCGATAAGAATTTTGAGACGTAACTGAATTTTTGTTCTAGGTGATAATTGTTCGTGGTGCCTCGATATTTGTACTAGGGAGTTGTAGTGCGGACCTCAGGTGATTGGGCATTTGTTGTTATATATATATATATATATATATAAGCTTTACGATTTCCAGAAAACGTTTTAAAATGAATTTATGCTTTGTATGTCATGTCTATAACGCTTATTACTATATTGTTGCATTAGTATGAATTGTGAATTATACTATTTAATGTTGCAGAGGCTCAGGTAAGCTTCAGGTGAGTTAACATGTGATTGGTCTTGTCGCATTGCATATTGCTATGTATTTATGCATTTAGAGCTTATTATGCTGCACCCCAGTGTTAGTGCACTCGCCCGAGGCCAGGGCACAGCTTTCACGTGATTGTTCACCTCCTGCACCACATGCTCACCTTGGATCCAAGTTTTGGTGCTAGCTTGTTGTACAGACCATAATAGGCAGTTCCGACTCATAGTTGACCCGTGATTTATCGCACAACTTTCACACGATCGTAGCACTTGAGCGTACTTATTTATACCCTGCCTGTCGTACAAGTCACATTAGGTGACTCCGACTCATGTGCAGACATGTGTTGATGAGCTACAAATCCAGTCGTACAAGTCATGTTAGGTGACTCTGACTGGTATACTATTTTATATTGGTTTCACACCTGGCTTACATTTATTATTGCTGAGATATTATGACATGGCATACTTCAGTTTTCGCTGGTCTTGTGCTTTGGTTTTCATACCTACATAGTATTATTATTTTCTGGAAACTATACGGGTTTTACGACGAGGTGTTATAATGTTTTCAAAAAGGTTTTTATTAAAACTTTATTTTCAAGCCCACTCACCCTTATTTTTCGCTCTTCTAGATTCTAGTAGCAGAGTTTTCGTACCGATGAGGATTATCGACAAATCTTAGGGTAAACGATTACCATCGATAGTATTATTCTCACCATATTTTACTGTACAGTACTTATGCTTTGTCATCACGTGTGAAATGGGTTCATACCCGCTCACTGCGCACTCTTGTATTTAGGCATTTTTAGGTTTAAATTTATTCACATTTTCCACATCAATACACTTTATGACTTCGTCACCTTCCAAGTGTCGGCCAACACAGCTCGATTCGGAGTCCTAGTGGACATCCCGAGTCGGGGTGTGTCAATGAGATTTTAAAGTACTAATAAAAGTATTTTTTTAATATATATATTATAGCATTATTACATATAAATATTAGATGGCAAAAATTTGTAGGAGCCTTTCAATTGGGAACCATGTACGATTGCACCTTTCGCTGCCCCCCTCCCAAAGCCACCTCTGTCGAACTAAATAGTGCAAGTGATGACTATACAAATTTGGAAATGTTCAAGTATCATTTGTTCATCGTCACTGTAGACATCGAAATTTCGGTAAATAAATGTTGACCGATAAATCAAAGTGTCAACGCTCATGTATTACATAAATTTTACACGTAGCGTGTGACTCAACGAAAATTGAAATGAGTTGGAAAAGTCATCAAATAGGACACGTGTCAACACCTGGCAGAAACGACTTATTTCATCTAGGATATTATATTCAAAATTAGGCCTTGGAAAATTCTATAAATACAAGCCCATTTCATTCATTTGAGGGGAACCAATTCATATTACACCTTGAAGCTCTGAAGCTCTGAAACTCCGAAGCTCTCAAGCATCCAGGTTCCCGAAGAATCAAGAAAGCCTTCTTCGTTCTTCGTTCATCGTTCTTCCAAGATCAAGCCCCGACTGCCCTTTGGATCAACAATCATCCACCAATTCAAGATCAAGCCCCGACGGCCCTTGAAGAAAGTGTTCTTCGTTCTTCGTTCATCGTTCTTCCAAGATCAAGCCCCGACGGCCCTTGGATCAACCATCCACCAATTCAAGATCAAGCCCCGGCGACCCTTGAAGAAAGCACCATCGTTCATCATCAGTTCATCCAAGATCAAGCCCCAACGGCCCTTTGGATCAACAAACGTCGACAAATCCACACATCCAACCGTTCTTCAAGATCAAGCCCAAAAGCCCTTGAAGATCCGTTCATCACTGTTCTTCAAAATCAAGCCCAAAAGCCCTTGGAGATCCGTTCGTCACTGTTCTTCAAAGATCAAGCCCAAAAGCCCCTTTGAAGATCCGCTCAAATCCACCTTCAAGATCAAGTCCACGACCCTTGGAGAACGTTCATCCAATATCAAGCCTCGACGGCCCTTGGATCAACGAAACATCCACAAATACACACCTTACGGAGATCGAATCAGAGGATCAAAATAGAGAGAGATTGTAACCCAAAATCATCAAATACAAATATTTGTTTGTGCACGTCGTTCTTGTCTCTTTCGTTTCAGGAATTTTCCGTGTTCACAGTCACATTTTATTTTATTTTTTTACTGAACTTACGCCCAAGAATCTGTTGAAAATTCGAGCATGCAACGAATGAATAAAATGTAATTATGAATAATACTTTATCAATTGAAATGATAGATGACACTACAAATTTAACGGGACGACGATATAATCAGTAAGACTTCGTTGTGACTGAATTATATAAAATAAACGAATGCAAGCACTTTTATGTAAACAAAACTAAAGCACACTCTTAAGAGACATAAATCCAAAAAATACCCCAACTGAAATAAAACAATATTTCGACAAAAAAAATAAAAATAAATAAATAAAACTAAATAAAACAAAGTAATTAATAAATTCCAGCAGAATCAGTGTCGGCATGTAAAACATTGGAGAGCGCTTGTCAGTGAATGTTTAAATATTCTATGTAAGAATGTATGCATTCACGATTATATTGCATTGAATCCCACGTTAAAAAAAATAAAAATAAATTAAAAAAAAAAAAAAAAGATGAAATAACATCCTCGCCTTGGGTAACTTCATTGTTGTTTCCTATTTAGGATTCATTGTAATTGTCGATCACACATTAGTAGTTTCGGCCACCGGCCTCGAATATCTGTGCCCAATTCACTTGCTTAATAATTCATAAATGTGAAATAGGTAACAGAGGAAGGAAGGAAGCCTTGATGTCACCTATCACTATCCATGCATTCAATTTAAACTATTGGCAAGTAAGTTTGTTAAGTTAAAGCTCTTCAAGCTCCACGTATACACCAATCAAGCGATCTTGTCTTTTCAATTATATTTTATTGCATTCAATCACATCTTGAAATTAACAAATAGTTTATCTTTCTTATTTGGTACCCTTTTTTTTTAGGGAACTTTAACGAAAAGCATCTGGTACTATTCACTTTAACGAAAAACCACATTTTTACACTAAAAAGTCAATCCTGGTACTATTCACTTTACCCTTTATTTTGTCCTTATCATTAAAACTCAAAGTTTTCAAGCCCTTTTCATTAATTTTCTTTTTTTTTTTATTTAGAATAGAAGTCAATCGTAGATTTGACTTAATTTAATCCTAACTCATTTCTTCACTTACTTTTAATGCTTGAGCTAATTCAAAAGCTCAACCCATCCTGATATTTGTGGCTCAGTCCATGCCTGCTTGACACAACGAAAATAACAAAACAAGTGCCTACTTGGAAGCGAAAAGACTTACCTATCATAGTCGTTCTTTTCTCACACATCACGAGATGTATCCTCATGTATGAGAAAGAAACGAGGGTAATACACCCTGAAATACGAAAGTCCCATTCCCTTGGAATGCATTGCAAGTGAAAACAATGTCAGAAGCTTCATGGAAAGTGGAAACCTTATAGTAATTTAAATAACTAAATGTACACATTACATTACCATGACAGATAGAACAAACCATTTATTTCTATGGGACCAGTGTCCCTGCCTAATGTCTCAAACCCATCTCTTTCACCAGAAAAGAACAAAACGGGAAGAGGCGTTGTCCTCTTATCCTTCACACGTTTCATAGGCTCTGGAAAGATAATCAATCAACCCTCACATTCATCACCATAATCCATGGCAGTTTCTCCACCTCAAAAACCAATCAACCAAGTGATTCCCTTATCTAATTTCCCCCTTCATTCCCTTTCCATGCATGTGAATTCAATCCCATTCCCACCTATTGCACCAATTTTCTCCCACCCTTTTCTTCTCTTCTCCAATGGCAGCTGAATTTCATCCAGCAACTGGAGAAATTCCAACACTCAGCTTCTGGAAGAGCTTGAAGTGCTTAGCAAGTCACTCTACACATCCCACATTTCGAGTACTAGTACTCGAAGAACTGCCTCCCTTGTTCTTCCAAGAAGCTTAGTTCTTACCATACCTTCTAAAGATGAACTTGTTCCGGCTAATGTTCAGGAGATTAGACTCAACAACAAATCACGAAGGCGGATGTCTTTGTCCCCGTGGTACTCCCGCCCAAAACTTACTAGTGATGAGGAAGATGAGCAAAAGGATCGAGGCAAGAAGGCAACGAAATATAATTCACCGGAGCTAAGAAGCTTGGACGATAAGGCAACTGCCACCACTGAGAAAAAAGGTATCTGGAAGTGGAAACCAATTCGCGTTATTTCCCACATTGGAATGCAGAAGCTGAGCTCTTATTTTCTGTTGAAGTTGCCACCGCGCAAGGCCTTCTGGCTTCAATGAATGGCCTTAGACTTTCTATCTGCGTTAGAAAGAATGAAACAAAAGAGGGAGCGGTTTAAACAATGATGTCAAGGGTAACACAAGGAATTGCTGATTTCGAAGAGACCTTTTTCCTTCGGTGCCATGTTTATTACAGTTCCGGCCATGGAAATCAGACGAAGTTTGAGCCGAGACCCTTCTGGGTATATTTGTTTGCAGTTGATACAGAGAAGCTTGATTTTGGGAAAAGCAATGTGGATTTGAGTAAGATGATTCTGGAATCCATTAAGAAAAGCCACGAAGGTCAATGAATTTGGCAATGGGATATAAGTTTTAAACTATTAGGGAAGGCAAAATGTGGTGAGCTTGTTCTAAAACTAGGGTTTCAGATTATGGAGAATGATGAAGGAGTTGGAATTTACAGTCAGGCTGAGGATTTGAAGTCCGGTAAGTCCAAGAATTTATCATCTGCTTTTGCTAGGAAGCAATCAAAAACTTCATTTAGTGTGCCTAGTCCAAAACTTTCCAGCAGAGGAGAAGCATAGACACCTTCACAAGGAAGAAAAGCAACTGATCTCCAATGGATTGATGAACTTAACCTTGACGAACCAAACCCCGTTCCTATATCATCATCTTCTTTTTCTACAGCTCAGAAGGAAAAAGAACCGGAAGCGCCAAAAGTAGAGGAGCTTGATCTACCAAACTTTGAGCTAATGGATAAAGGAGTTGAATTCCAAGACAAGGAAGAGGAATATGGGGAGGAGCAATCCGAAACGTCTATTGGCAAAAAATCGGCAACATCAAGTGAGGTTGTGAAGGAAATTGTGCATGACAAAGTGCATACAACAAGATTGACAGAACTTGATTCAATTGCACAGCAGATTAAGGCTCTTGAGTCTTTGATGGGGAAAGAAAAAAATGACGAAAAGGATGAAGATGAAGAAGATATCAAATCACAAAAATTGAAGGCGGATGAAGAAAATGTAACAAAGGAGTTTCTTCAAATGCTTGAGGAGGAGGAGATCTTAAATGAATATAAACTGAATCGAAGTGAGATCCCTCCTCTCAAGCTTGAAGGGACTGAGGAATCTGGTGAGTGTGAAGCAGCAGAAGTTTTCCTTCCTGATCTCGGAAAGAGCTTAGGGTGCGTGGTTCAAACGCGCGATGGAGGGTACTTGGCGTCCATGAATCCGTTTGATACTTTGGTAGCTAGGAAAGACACTTTAAAACTTTCCATGCAGATATCAAAGCCGTTTGTTCTGCCATGGGTGATAGGAGCATATTTTTGCGACTTAGTTGGCTTGTTCTTGTGCATTTATGTCGTGTCTCTTTAGTTATTTTAGTGTTTAAAGTCATTTTCGTGTGTTTTCAGATTTTAAGGACAAAGTAGGCAAGAAGATGCATTTTGGAGCATTTTGGAGCAAAATGGAGCTTGGAATGCATGTCAAGTATTTGGAACCAAGGTTTGGACGAAATTGAAGAATTAAAGAGGCTAAGAATGTGAAGAATTAATGTACAAAGGATCAAGAATTCAGCCACAAAAGAACACCCACTCCTTGCCGTGTAACCACATAGCATTCCCTTTGGATTCCCATGCATGCTTAATCATCCTTGTCCCCTAAAATATTTCTGATTTCATGCCTCAATTCACTCAATTATCACACTCAATTGCTGCATACCTCTTGTTCCCTTCACCCATCAGATTTCACACAACTTTCACAACCATTCCATGCACCAATTGATGCTCCATCATCCACATTTGGGATCCAAGGCTGTGTGCAACACATGTTGCTGCACCTTTGACTAATTTCTGAAACATTTCACCTCCCCTTTTCATTTCCATGCAATGAACACAATCATTCATGCTCACTAGCTGAAATACCACTCCATTTTACCCTCCATACTTTGCATCATTGCTCCATTTTCATCCTTGGACCATTGCACACCACAAATTCACCCTCCTTGCTGTACATTTTCCCCACTGCCCAATCTGATTCTCTAGGGTTTTTGGGGCCTATATATACATGTTTACACCCCTTGGCAAAGGGTTCACACTCTCATATTCACCATTCATCACAGAAATTCGTCCATACTCAACCTAGGCAGCAAAACACCCCAAAAACACCATTCTAGTGCCCAGAAAATATCACAGCCACTCCACCTTCTTCCACCCTCTTTGCCGAAGTTCTCCACCACCCTTCCACCATCAAACACTCCTCTACACTCACCATAAACCTTTCTGCACCATAGAACTACCCAAACCTGTCCACAAACCAATCTGCCACAAGCAAGGGAAAGGAGGAATCTTGGATGCACTTGCTGCCAAGTTGGAGCATTCTAGGTGTTTTCTTTCTTTGGATTTTAATGTCTAATTCATGTAATCTTTGTTTTGCTTTAAGTATGATTGGCTAATTTCGTTTTGGCTAAGGGTGGATTCAAAACCATGATTATATATGTGAAATAAGTTGATTACTTTCAGTTATCGTTGTATAAGTCGTGAATACAATTTGCTTAACCGTTTGATTTAGAACTTATTCTTGTATGTTGGTTGAGAGTGCACGCTTAATTTGCATGCTTGAATTTGATGCTAGGATATAAGTTTGTTTCACCTAATCGTTATGAATTTATATTCGTAAGTAGTGAAGGTCGCTAGTCACAATCGTGTTAAGTAGATTCCTGGCAAGAGTATCATGCTTTTCATAGTTACGAATGCCTTGTCGATGCTTATGATTTCCAAAGAACGTAATGATTCTAACTTGTGTCTTTATCATGTTGTTCGTATAAAGAACTTGTTGGGAATAATTTGTTTGCGATGCATATTCATCCAATTTAATGATTCTAGGGAAATCTGAAGGTTAATTTAAGCGGACCTAATTAACTTGGAGTGTCGAGATTCATAACTTATTAAATTGATAACTAAAAATTGATTTAGGTTGCATATATTTCATGTGTGGAGAAGAACCCCTTAGCCATTCCATCATCCATTGATTATTCATAACTTTGTGTTACAATCTGTTTCTATTACAATCTGTTTTCCTTGCAATCTGTCCATTTAGTTCATTTTCGTCCAAATCAATTCCCCATTTATTTTGAAGTCCTAGATTAGTTAGAAAGTGTGTTGGTTTATGTTTTTAAGTGTTTTGGTACAAGTTAAAACCCAAATTCGTCCAAATTGGTGCTTTGTGTTCAAAACTGCCCAGAAAGTGTTTTGTCTTTTGGTTGCTGTTTTGAGTTATTGGTTTATTTTAGTATTTTAAACGTGAGTTTTGCATTCTTTGAGTCTAATCTAGTGTTTTAAACTTTGTTTTTACATTTCTAAGTCAGTTTTCAAGTGTTTAGCAATCCCTCCTAATCCCCGGTTTAGAACGATCCCTACTTACATACTTTGCTACAATTGATAAAAAGAGGGTTTAATTTTGTGTGTTAACTTATTTTTCACATCAAATTTTGGCGCCGTTGCCGGGGATTAGCAACTTTTCTAATCTCTTGGATTGTTTTCTTTCGAATTATTGTATTTTGTTTAAGTTTCTGTTTAAGTTGCTGATTTGTTTTGTTTTCTTTGTTTTTAGGTACTAGTGCATGACTCGAAGTTCCCGACCTATTCGTGAGCATATTTTGGACTTTGACGACGACTTCGAGAGAACTTTGAGTAGAAGGAGGAAACAACAGCACAAGGAGGATCCCACGGCACAAGTGGGTGGAGAAGTGTAAGGTATAGCCATGGACAACCGTACGCTCAAGGAGCTTGCCGCCTCGGGTTTGGATAATGCCGCACCATTGTGTATCCAATATCCCATGGCTGCCCAAGGTAAAACCGAAGAGTTCGAGTTAAAGTCAAGTTTGCTCCACCACATTCCAAAGTTCCATGGGCTGTCCATGGAGGATCCGAACAAACATTTGAAAGAATTTGAAGTGGTGTGCTCAAGTATGACTCCGGTTACCGTTGACGGAAGTATTTTAAAGATGAAGGCTTTTCCGTTCTCTTTAATGGACAAAGCCAAGGATTGGTTGTACGAGTTGGCTCCCGGTACAGTTACATCTTGGGAGAGTATGAAGAGGGCGTTTCTGGAGAAGTTTTTCCCAACTTCTCGCATCATTCTTCTTCGTAAAAAAATAAGTGGAATTCAACAAGATGAAGGTGAATCTTTTCCTACATATTATGAACGATTTAAATCACTTGTTGCTTCTTGTCCACAGCATCAGATGAAGGAGGAATTGCTTTTGCAATACTTCTACGAAGGGCTCCTACCACTAGAACGTCAAATGCTCGATGCCTCGGCGGGTGGAGCATTGGTAGACAAAACGCCCATGGCTGCAAAAATCTTGATTGCTAATCGAGCGTTGAACGCTCAACAATACGAAGGTGTAGGCCAAAGAGGACCCCCACGGCAACAAGTGCATGAGGTAAGTTCCACTTCCAATATTCAATCTCAGTTAGCTAATCTTACTTCTCTTGTTTCACAGATGGCCGGGGGAATGAAGATTCAAGGACCCATGGTGTGTGGCGTATGTTCTATCCAAGGACATGCATCCGAAAAGTGTCCTCAACTCATTGAGAATGGTGGATGGGAGAGCGCTAATGCCATTAGGTTTCAAAGCCAAAATCAGCCAAGACATGATCCATATTCCAACACGTATAATCCGGGGTGGAGAGACCATCCAAACTTCAAATTGAGAGAGCCACAACAAGCCCAACCACAAGGAGGCTTTAGGTAATAACCCCCGGGCTTCTACAACAAACCATACGCACCCCCTCAAGTCCAACCACAATCTGCCCCAAATACTTCAGGTAATGCTTTGGATAATGATACACTTGTTAAGTTACTAACCACTTTGACTAATGGGCAGGAAAATCAAAACAAAAGAGTGGACCAACTAGAGAAACAAATGGGGTAGATTGCCGAGGTTGTTGGGCAGATTAGAGACCAAGGAAGGCTTCCTAGTTCTACCATTCCAAACCCGAAGGGAGGCTTTGAAAGTGCAAAGGCCATACTCTTGAGAAGTGGAAAAGAGATTGGGGCAGGTTCTTCATCAAAAACAGGTCACAAAGAGGATGAAAAACTTCAATTTGAAGAGGAGGAAGCAAGCCCACTCACGGCATAGATGGGAGCACCTTTGCCGCAAGTTTCTAATGTCCCCAATCTGTCCAAATCGGCCAATAAAGGTAAGAATGTGTCAAATTCGGTTCCTACTAATGTTTTTCCTTCGAATGCTCCTTTTCCTAGTAGGTTTATGCAAACAAAGAAGGAGGAAGCTGAAAAGGACATCCTTGAGACATTTAGGAAAGTTCAAGTAAACATACCTTTGTTGGATGCAATCAAGCAAGTCCCGAGGTACGCCAAGTTTTTGAAGGAGTTGTGCACCACTAGGAAGAGGATGGCGACTAAGGAAGTGGTAAAGGTAGGTGAGAATGTCTCCGCCATCTTGCAACGCAAACTACCCCCCAAATGCAAAGATCCGGGTAGCTTTACAATTCCGTGCGTCATTGGTAACACTCGTTTCAAATCTGCCATGCTAGATTTAGGAGCCTCTATAAATGTTATGCCATACTCCATTTATGTATCTATGAACTTAGGTGAGTTGAAACATGATGGTGTAATCATACAATTGGCCGATAGATCTAACGCTTATCCAAAAGGAGTGTTGGAAGACGTTTTGATGCAGGTTGATCATTTAGTCTTCCCAGCAGATTTTTATGTGCTCGAAATGGATGAATCGGATCATGCTCCTTCATTGCCCATCCTCCTTGGAAGGCCATTCATGAAGACGGCCCGGACGAAGATTGACGTGTATAGTGGAACGTTGTCCATGGAATTTGATGGGGAAGTTGTTAATTTTAATCTTTCTGATTCCATTAAGTACCCTAGTGAGGACCATTCATGTTTCTCTATTGATATAATTGACTCTTTGGCGCAGGGATATCTTGAAGATTTGAATGATGATGCGCTTGAAAAAGTCATTACACGAGGAATGGAACTCACAACCAAGGGGGCAGATTCTAGGGCAACCCACGGCATACATGGACTAGGCCATGCCGTGCCCCCTAGTGATGAAATTTTTGAGTTGGTTGCTGCCCTTGAGTCACTACCTAAGCATGGTGGTAAGTCTCCTAACTTTGATTCCATTCCAATTTCGACTAACAAGTTGCTTCCATCCATCATTCAGGCACCTATACTTGATCTCAAACCCCTACCAAGCCATTTGAAGTACATCTTTTTGGGGGAAAACGAGACACTACCTGCCATCATCTCCTCATCCCTCACGGCACAAGAAGAGGAGAAACTAGTTCAAGTTTTGAAGGAGTTCAAATCTGCCCTAGGTTGGACATTGGCCGATATTAAAGGTATAAGCCCTACGACTTGTATGCATCACATATTTCTTGAGGAGGAGGCCAAACCAACTAGAGAGGCTCAACGCCGTCTTAACCCTCCGATGATGGAAGTGGTGAAAAAGGAGATAATCAAACTTCTAGATTGTGGGGTGATTTATCCCATCTCCGATAGCCGCTGGGTTTCACCTATCCAATGTGTACCCAAGAAATCTGGAGTGACGGTTGTGGAGAATGTGGAGAATGAGCTTGTGCCCACCTGGATTCAAACTGGTTGGCGAGTGTGCATTGATTATAGGAAGCTAAACGCAACCACAAGGAAAGATCACTTCCCATTACCGTTCCTAGATCAAATGCTCGAAAGGTTAGCAGGTCATTCCTTTTATTGCTTTCTTGATGGATACTCCGGTTATAATCAGATTGTTATTGCCCCGGCTGATCAAGAAAAGACCACTTTTACTTGTCCCTTTGGAACGTTTGCATATCGACGCATGCCATTCGGTTTGTGCAATGCTCCTGCCACATTTCAAAGGTGTATGGTTAGCATCTTTTCTGATTATGTTGAGAGAATTATTGAGATATTCATGGATGATTTTAGTGTGTTTGGTAATTCATTTGATAATTGCTTGGATAATCTCACTTTAATCTTGAAACGTTGTGTTGAAACAAACCTTGTGTTAAATTGGGAGAAATGCCATTTTATGGTTAAACAAGGTATTGTTTTGGGTCATATTATCTCTGAACGTGGAATTGAAGTTGATAAGTCTAAAATAGATCTTGTACGCTACTTACCCTCTCCCACTTCGGTGAGAGAGGTTCGTTCTTTCCTTGGTCATGCAGGATTCTATAGACGATTTATCAAGGATTTTTCCAAGATTGCACAACCCTTATGCTGTCTCCTACAAAAGGATGTGTCATTTGAGTTCAACGAGGCATGTGAGAATGCATTCAAGCATCTCAAGGAGCTCCTCACCACGGCACCCATCATAACTCCCCCAGATTGGTCCATTCCCTTTGAATTGATGTGTGATGCATCGGATTATGCACTTGGCGCTGTTTTGGGTCAAAGAAAAAATAAACAGCCACATGTTATTTATTATGCTTCACGCACTTTGAATGATGCTCAGTTGAATTATTCTAAAACCGAAAAAGAACTTTTGGCGGTTGTATTTGCTTTAGATAAATTTAGATCATATCTAATTGGTACTAAAGTTATTGTTTTCACTGACCATGCAGCCTTGAAGTACTTGTTCACCAAGAAAAAAGCTAAACCTAGACTCATTCGTTGGATGCTTCTACTTCAAGAGTTTGACATCGAAATCAAGGACAAGAAGGGGAGTGATAATGTTGTTGCCGACCACCTAAGCAGGTTGGTGCGTGAAGAAGAGGATCTTCCCATCTCCGAAACATTTCCGGATGAACAACTCTTGTCCGTTCAGGTAAGTGCTCCTTGGTACGCAGATTTGGTGAATTATTTGGTGACTAAACAAGTTCCTAGCACCCTAAACAAATTCCAACGTGATAAACTTAAAAAGGATGCTAGATTTTATGTTTGGGATGACCCATACTTGTGGAAATATTGTTCAGATCAGGTTATAAGAAGATGTGTGCATGAATCAGATTTTCACTCAATTTTAAGTTTTTGTCACACATATGCATGTGGGGGTCACTTTGGCACCCAAAGGACAGCTTTTAAGGTTCTTGAATGTGGTTTTTATTGGCCTACTTTGTTTAAAGATGCTAGAACCTTTTGTTTAACATGTGATCGATGCCAAAGGACAGGTAATATTGGCCAAAAAGATCAAATGCCGCAGGTACCCATCTTTGTTGTTGAAATCTTTGATGTTTGGGGTATCGATTTTATGGGTCCTTTTCCTTCATCTTTTGGTTTCACTTACATATTACTTGCCGTTGATTATGTTTCCAAGTGGGTGGAAACGAAAGCCACTCGAACTAACGATTCTAAAGTTGTGGCAGATTTTGTGAAAACTAATATCTTTTCTAGGTTTGGGATGCCTAGGGTGCTAATCAGTGATGGCGGGTCTCATTTTTGCAACCGTACCATTGAGGCATTACTCAAGAAGTACCATGTGACGCATAAGGTCTCCACACCTTACCACCCCCAAACCAATGGCCAAGCCGAGGTGTCGAATCGTGAGATCAAACAGATTTTGGAGAAGACCGTTGGGCCAAATAGAAAAGATTGGAGCTTACGGTTGGATGATGCATTATGGGCGTATCGAACGGCTTACAAAACCCCTATTGGTATGTCTCCTTTTCGGCTTGTGTATGGCAAGCCATGTCATCTTCCCGTGGAATTAGAACATAGAGCACATTGGGCCATCAAGACCTTCAATTTGAATGTGGACCAAGCCGGAATTCATCGAAAGCTTCAATTGAGTGAACTTGATAAGATAAGGCATGAAGCTTATGAGAATGCTAGAATTTACAAAGAGAAGACCACGGCATTCCATGATAAGATGCTCAGAGGCAAGATTTTCGAAATTGGGCAGAAAATGTTATTGTTCAACTCCCGCCTTCGTCTATTCCCTGGTAAGTTACGTTCCAAGTGGGTTGGCCCGTTTGTTGTTACTAATCTTTTTGTGCATGGTGCAGTCCAAATTTAGAGCTTGAGAACCGGGCAAGAATTCAAGGTGAATGGACATCGCTTGAAGCCATACTACGAGCACTTTGTGGAGCATGTTGTGGAGGAGATCCCACTGCATACCGTGGGTTCCAAGGAGAAGTGAAGGTGTTCATCGTCCGGCTGGAAGACGTTAAAGCAAGCGCTTTAAGGGAGGCAACCCATTTATTCTGCTTGATTGTCAATTTTATTACTTGTTTAATTATTTTTGGTTGTGACTTTCTATTTTGAAACATTAACAAATATGCAAAGGATTTTAACATTAAACTTCATGGAAATGAACAGGAAACTGGGAAATAAAGAAACATAGCATAATACAAGAGGGAGCCTTCACAAAGGCTGCTTGGGAGAGGTCGCAGTAGTCGGCGGAGTTACAGTAGTCGGCGAAGTCTCAGCAGTCGGTGGGGCCACAGAAGGAGGAGGTATCGGAGGTTGATCAGTTGGAGCTTCACTACGCGGTGCCGCCCAAGAAGACGAAGGCAGATGCTGTTGGAACAAACCCACAAACCTCCGGTGATCAAGTAAAATCTGACAATCAGTTTCCTGCAGCTGGTCAATTTTCCTCTTCATGTTTGTGGCATAATTGTGTGCAAGCTTGTGCAATTATTTATTTTCATGCTTGAGTCCTCTAATCTCCTCTTTGAGACTCTGTATTTCAGCCGCCAACGATTCAACGTGACCGGTTCGAGCAAATAGGCGTTGGGCCATGTTGGACACAGAACCCGCACACTGCACGCTAAGAGCCAGAGACTCCTTAACCGCCAATTCATCAGACCGTCTAGCGAGCAGTCTGTTATCTCTGGGGATGACAAGGTTCCGGGCCACCACCGCAGCAGTCATGTCATTTTTCATCACCGACGGTCGGAAGGGCCAGACATTTTTCAGAAGTGTTAAAGAAAGAGGAGATCGGACAAGTCAAGATCGTAAAAGTGCAAAACGGGAGTTTTTACAGACAGAAATTCAAGAGTGCTTTGAACGTCCTGCATATCTCTATAAAAATCAGCACGCAATGGGATTTCAGAGATCGAAGAGGTGAGCTCAGAAATCGAAGAAGCTATTCAGAGATCGAAGAGGCGCCAGCTTTCTCAAAAGTTGGGCTTGCTCACAAACCACCAATTCCAGATATCGAAGAGTGTCAACTGTCTCAGCCTCGTCAGCACCCATCACACGCAACTCAGCTTTGCGAAAATCATGGGCAGTCTGTCGAAGCACCGATTCCAACCATCTGTCTCTCTCAGCCTCGTCAGCACTTGTCACATGCAATCTCTGCCCTCAACGAAGCTCAGAACTCGAAGCGTAAATTCTGGATATTAAAGAGGCCTCTGCTTTATCGAGACGTGTCAGCATCTGTCAATTTGCACATCTGCGTTGCGTAAATTGATAGGAGCATATTTATGCGACTTAGTTAGCTTGTTCTTGTGCATTTACGTTGTATTTCCTTAGTTATTTTAGTGTTTAAAGTTATTTTTGTGTGTTTTCAGACTCTAAGTACAAAGTATGCAAGAAGATGCATTTTGGAGGCCTTTGGAGCATGTTTCGGGCTTGGAATGGATAGCAAATGCATGGGCCAAAGTGGATGGACGAATTTGAGAACTAAAGAGGCCAAGAATATGAAGAATTATGGTCCAAAAGATGAAGAAAACAGCCCAAAAATCTGTCACCCCAACTTGCATTCCTTGCCATGCAAACCACATAGAATTCCCTTTGGATTCCATGCCATGCTTGATCACTCTTGTCCCCTACATAATTTCTAATTTCATGCTTCAATTCATTTAATTATTACACTCAATTGCTTGATACCTCTTGTTCCCTTCACTCATTAGATTTTAGACAACATTTACATCCATTACATGCACCAATTGATGCTCCATCATTCACATTTGGAATCCAATGCCATGTGCAACACATGTTGTTGCACCTTTGACCCATTTGTTGACACATTTCACCTCCATTTCCATCTCTATGGAATGTACACAATCATTCATGCTCCCTAGCTACAACACCACTCCATTTTACCCTTCACACTTTGCATCATTACTTCATTTTCACCCTTGGACCATTGCACACCACACACACAAATTGCCATGCATTTCATCCTTAACCTAACCTGATTTTCTAAGGTTTTTGGGGCCTATAAATACATGTTTACACCCCTTGGCCAAATGACAATCCCCCATATTCATCATTTTATCACAAAAATTCGTCCATACACACCCTAGGAAGCAAAACACCCCAAAAACACCATTCTAGTGCCTAGAAAACATAACAGCCACTCCACCTTCTTCCACCCTCTTTGCCTAGTTCTCCACCACCCTCCAACCATCAAACACTCCTCCACACTCACCCTAAACCCTTCCATACCATTCCCCATCCATTCTACATCATAAAACTACCCAAAATCTGTCCATAACCCAATCTGCCGCAAGCAAGGGAAAGGAGGAATCTTGGATGCACTTGCTACCAAGTTGGAGCATTTTAGGTGTTTTCTTTCCTTTGATTTTAATGTCTAATTTTATGTATCTTTGCTTTGTGAGTATGAGGAACTAAACCCCTCTTAGTTAGGGGGTGATTCGAAACTATGTTCATACTTGCAATATGATTTGATTACATCCAGTTGTGATTCATAAGTTGTGAATTCAATTTACTTATCCGTTCATATAAAAACTAATTTGTGTATGTTGGTTAAGAGTGCACGCTTAATTTTCATGCATGAATTTGACGCTAGAATATAAGGGAGTTTCACCTAATCGTTATAAACTTATATTCACAAGTAGTGAAGGTTGCTAGTCACAATCACGTTAAGTAAACTCTTGGCATAAGTTTCATGCAAATCATAGTAACGAGTGCCTCGTCAATGCTTATGTTTTTCATAGAACTTAATGATTCTTGCTTGTATCTCTATTATGCAATTCATGTAGGGAACTTGTAGGGAATGTTTTGGGTTGTCGTATGCAATCATCCAACCTAATAACTTGTGGAAAAAACTGAGGGTTAATTAGTGCAATTCACGGTTAATTTGGGGCGTTGAGTATTCATAGCTTATCGAAAAGCAACTGGAAATCGTTTTGTATGCAAGTGTGACATATGTGGAGAAGAACCTCCTAGCTAATCTTCCATCCATAAGTTTCATTCAAATTCACTTACAATCTGTTTTGTTTTACAAAGTTTGTTTTGTTTTCAAATTCATTAAAACCAAAATCCCCCTTTTACTTTATTGTTTCAAAGTGTTTAATTTCTGTTTTGGTTGTGTGTTAGAGTGTTTTGATTCACCCAAATTTGTCTAAGAATTTGTTTACTTTGTTCTTGTCTTAATTTAATTATTTTCGTCGAAAATCAACCCCATCTTATTTCTTTGAGTCATATTAATTAGAACTTGTCTTAGATTATGTTTTTAAGTGTTTTAGTTCATTAGAAAACCAAAATTTGTCCAAGTTTGTGTGAGAGTCCCAAAATTGCCCAGATTGAGTTTTTAAGGTAGTTTTGAGTGTTTAGGGGCTGTTTTGAGTCTTTTGGTTTGTTTTAGTGTTTTAAAGTATAGTTTTGCATTCTTTGAGTCTAGTTAGTGTTTTAAACTTTGTTTTCACGTTTTCAAGTCAGTTTCCAAGTGATTTAGCAATCCCTCCTAATCCCCGGCCTAGAACGATCCCTACTTACATACTTTACTACAATTGATAAAAAGAGGGTTTAATTTGTGTGCTTAGTTATTTTACGCATCATAAATCACGCGCAATCTGTCGAAAATTTTTGGAGAAGCGGAATGCACGTGAAAACTACTGTTAAATTATCCCAGGCTTGCCGACACGAGTAATGGAACAATGCCTTCCCAGCCATTAAGAAAATTCTATAAATGTTGAACTTCAATTTGAAGCAGTCTCACCCAACTTTCAGCCTCACTTAACCCTTCATCCTCTCTGAAATGGCTTTCCAACAAACCCTCTCGAGTCACTCTGTATTTTTCATCCCCTGGGATACCCCTGCAAACAACCCATCCAGAGCACAAGTATTTCATATCATAAGGGTTAAGAGCAAGAGTATCTTATATCATGCTTTCTCCCTGTCCTTTCTCCAGCCAGTTTTTGCTCTCGAGTACTCATCATCTTATGCTTTCGCTTTGTCTCTCACTTATAAGGGAAGTGAAGATGATACCTCGAAGCATGTGGAGACAACGTGCTGATTCATCCTCAACTAAGGACAAGGAGAAAGAGAGCAAGAGGTGGGCACTTGGAAAGATTGAAGAAAGAAACAGACCAACACATTTACCTCGTGCCTGCCCGCCGTGCAGAAAAAACAAGCAGAGAAGAATGCAGACTGCACTCTGATATTCCCCGCTCAGAATTCCAAACCAGTTCAAGATCAAAGCTGTGGAAAGTCACCAAGATCATCTATCTCAAAAACCAGATTTGCGTTCTTAACCTCTACTCTGTCTACTTTTTTTTGTTTACTTTGCTATATTTGTTCTGTTATTCGTTGCTTGTTTTTGTGTGAGTATATGCTTGAAACATTGAGGACAATGTTTGATTTAAGTGTAGGGGGTAACTAGTGTTTTGCATAAAATTCGTAGAAAATTATCACCCATTACTTCTAGTGTTGTTCCTTGCTGTTTTAAGTATTTTTAAGCTATTTTGGAGTGTTTCAGTGTGTTTTGACATAAAAATCCGAAAATTCATAAAATTTGAAAAATTGTTTTGAAAATCCCAAAAAGAGTTGTTTTTGTGTGCTTATTTGTGTCTTAGGGTACCTTCCAACACAATGATGAGGATTCGGTTTGTAATTGCATGACTTTTAAAGAGAGTTATAAACATGGATGAAAGTTTGATTTACTCTTTATTTATGCTTGGTTGTGGTTATAACTTATGAAATCACATGTAATCATAAAAGAAAAGAAAAAATTAGTTTTTGTAACATGCTTGAAGGAAGGAACTCAAACTAACGCTACAACCTTGTGAGACTTGAGCCTAAATGTTTATTTGGAGAGTTAAAATCTGTGCATTATTGTTTTCTAAAGTCGTTGCATGATCTCATTATTCTTTGCTTGGTTATTACTTAGAAGGCGTTTCATCATTTAGTTCCAAATGCTAGAACTCATGCCTATTTCATTCAAAGCATGCTATTGATTTGCATAACACATATTCAAGATGAAGTTGTGTAGTTACCACCACCAAAGCCAAACTGCCATGTATCCCATATCGTTATATGTTTAAGTTAACCCCATTGAGCCTTGATAGCCTACATTCTTTGTTAAACCACATTATCCTTACCTAGCCTAGTTTAGGACCATCCATACCCTTGTTCTTGAAGCATAGTAAAGCATGATTCAAATTGAATTTCTTTTGATTAATGTATGGCAGAAATCAAGTGTGGGGGAAGTGTGAGTTATTATGCTTGTTGAAAAGAAAAGAAGAATTGAGAAAAGAAAAAAAAAAAAAAAAAAAAAAAGGGAGTTGAAAAATATGTGAAAAAAAGAGTTTTAAAGTGCTGCTTGTTGAAGAAAGGGTCTAAAACATAGAATTCGGCCCTAAATATTGCTTGAATTTTCCCTTCGTGTCTAAAAGCTTATTTATGCAATCTAAGTGAATTCTAAGTTTCAATTTCATTACTTTGCTTGCTATTGCTTTAAGAACGATTGTTATCATTATCCTTCATTTGTTAGCCATCACCCCAAGCCCCGTTACAACCCTTAACTTCATCTTGAGTGTCATGCGGTTCAATATGTGGAGTTTGAAATTGATATGAGCATATGGTGTCACTGGTTCTCGCATCTAAGTAGTAGCATTCCATTCATGAGATCATATCTAAACATGCTCCAGAAATCGCTTTCTTTGTAATACATATATGTGAGCGTTCGTTTTCATGTTTACATCAATCTTCTCACATATGACTAGTATAGTGTGTGTAGTTAGAAAATCTGAGTGAAAATTGAGTGCATACTTTGTAAGGACTTGAGTAAATTCTCTAAGGCATGTTACTACATCAAAAACATTGTTTTAATCGATTAATTGCGAACAAGTAAGTGGTGACTATGATTAAGTATGTGCTTAAGTGTGAAGACAACTAAAATCTGTGGGGATGACAATTTTTAACATGACATGTGCATTGGAAATCCCTGAGGCAAACGTTGGAAGGCTTAGGTTGGATTTTGTTCATTTTGTTGGTTTGGTTTTGTTTAGTTATTTTGTTTTGCTCGAGGACTAGCAAAAGCTAAGTGTGGGGGAATTTGATAGGAGCATATTTATGCGACTTAGTTGGCTTGTTCTTGTGCATTTATGTCGTGTCTCTTTAGTTATTTTAGTGTTTAAAGTCATTTTCGTGTGTTTTCAGATTTTAAGGACAAAGTAGGCAAGAAGATGCATTTTGGAGCATTTTGGAGCAAAATGCTCCTTGGAATGCATGTCACCTATTTGGAACCAAGGTTTGGACGAAATTGAAGAATTAAAGAGGCTAAGAATGTGAAGAATTAATGTACAAAGGATCAAGAATTCAGCCACAAAAGAACACCCACTCCTTGCCGTGTAACCACATAGCATTCCCTTTGGATTCCCATGCATGCTTAATCATCCTTGTCCCCTAAAATATTTCTGATTTCATGCCTCAATTCACTCAATTATCACACTCAATTGCTGCATACCTCTTGTTCCCTTCACCCATCAGATTTCACACAACTTTCACAACCATTCCATGCACCAATTGATGCTCCATCATCCACATTTGGGATCCAATGCTGTGTGCAACACATGTTGCTGCACCTTTGACTAATTTCTGAAACATTTCACCTCCCCTTTTCATTTCCATGCAATGAACACAATCATTCATGCTCCCTAGCTAAAATACCACTCCATTTTACCCTCCATACTTTGCATCATTGCTCCATTTTCATCCTTGGACCATTGCACACCACAAATTCACCCTCCTTGCTGTGCATTTTCCCCACTGCCCAATCTGATTCTCTAGGGTTTTTGGGGCCTATATATACATGTTTACACCCCTTGGCAAAGGGTTCACACTCTCATATTCACCATTCATCACAGAAATTCGTCCATACTCAACCTAGGCAGCAAAACACCCCAAAAACACCATTCTAGTGCCCAGAAAATATCACAGCCACTCCACCTTCTTCCACCCTCTTTGCCGAAGTTCTCCACCACCCTTCCACCATCAAACACTCCTCTACACTCACCATAAACCTTTCTGCACCATAGAACTACCCAAACCTGTCCACAAACTAATCTGCCACAAGCAAGGGAAAGGAGGAATCTTGGATGCACTTGCTGCCAAGTTGGAGCATTCTAGGTGTTTTCTTTCTTTGGATTTTAATGTCTAATTCATGTAATCTTTGTTTTGCTTTAAGTATGATTGGCTAATTTCGTTTTGGCTAAGGGTGGATTCAAAACCATGATTATATATGTGAAATAAGTTGATTACTTTCAGTTATCGTTGTATAAGTCGTGAATACAATTTGCTTAACCGTTTGATTTAGAACTTATTCTTGTATGTTGGTTGAGAGTGCACGCTTAATTTGCATGCTTGAATTTGATGCTAGGATATAAGTTTGTTTCACCTAATCGTTATGAATTTATATTCGTAAGTAGTGAAGGTCGCTAGTCACAATCGTGTTAAGTAGATTCCTGGCAAGAGTATCATGCTTTTCATAGTTACGAATGCCTTGTCGATGCTTATGATTTCCAAAGAACGTAATGATTCTAACTTGTGTCTTTATCATGTTGTTCGTATAAAGAACTTGTTGGGAATAATTTGTTTGCGATGCATATTCATCCAATTTAATGATTCTAGGGAAATCTGAAGGTTAATTTAAGCGGACCTAATTAACTTGGAGTGTCGAGATTCATAACTTATTAAATTGATAACTAAAAATTGATTTAGGTTGCATATATTTCATGTGTGGAGAAGAACCCCTTAGCCATTCCATCATCCATTGATTATTCATAACTTTGTGTTACAATCTGTTTCTATTACAATCTGTTTTCCTTGCAATCTGTCCATTTAGTTCATTTTCGTCCAAATCAATTCCCCATTTATTTTGAAGTCCTAGATTAGTTAGAAAGTGTGTTGGTTTATGTTTTTAAGTGTTTTGGTACAAGTTAAAACCCAAATTCGTCCAAATTGGTGCTTTGTGTTCAAAACTGCCCAGAAAGTGTTTTTAAGGCAGTTTTGAGTCTTTTAGTTGCTGTTTTGAGTTATTGGTTTATTTTAGTATTTTAAACATGAGTTTTGCATTCTTTGAGTCTAATCTAGTGTTTTAAACTTTGTTTTTACATTTCTAAGTCAGTTTTCAAGTGTTTAGCAATCTCTCCTAATCCCCGGTTTAGAACGATCCCTACTTACATACTTTGCTACAATTGATAAAAAGAGGGTTTAATTTTGTGTGTTAACTTATTTTTCACATCAATGGGATCAGTCAATGAGTGGATTCGAATTGTTTCAAAGGATTGCAGCTATTGGACTTGATGAGCTAAATTCTCAGATTATGAATTTGATGGCATTGGATGAACTGATGGATAAAATCGCAGAGCAGATTGCTTTTAAAGGTGTTGCATCCACGATTGTTCAAGGAAGGAACAAAGAAGGCGCTAGCTCGAGCGCTGTTAAAACAATTGTCGCCGTTAAAACAATGGCAAATGCATTAAGCACAGGCAGGAAGGAAAGGATTTCGACTGGGATTTGGAATGTGAACGAGAACTCATTGAAAGTAGAGGAGATTCTCACATTCACTATGCAGAAAATCGAGGCCATGGCATTTGAATCTTTGAAAATCCAAGCTGAAATGGCTGAGGAAGAAGCCTCATTCGATGTTTCACCAATAAACAATAGTTTCACAAATTCAAGTGGTGTAAAAGTACTTCAAAACGAACCGCTGGCTTCTTCAATATCACCCAACGACTGGATCAAAGACCACAGCGTGGCCAATTCGGATAGCTTACAAGATGGGAACCAGCCGGAGACAATCACACTGGCAGTGCTTGTTTAGCTGAGGGATCCCTTAAGGCGGTATGAGGCGGTTTGAGGCCCTATGATAGCGCTTATTTATGCAACGAAAGCTGATGGCGCCGTCAATGAGGAGGAAAAGAGATTCAAAGTGACAACCATGCATGTGGGAGGGTTGAAAGTGAGGACAAAATGAGGGAAGAGGAATGCATGGGATAGTGAGAGGCAGAGGCTAACTGCAATGCAGTGGTTGATTTCTTATGGATTGGTGAAAGCAGCCGCAGGGAAGAAGGGCAAACATCATGTAGCATCCAAAGGTCAGGATTTGTTGTGGAGCATTTCATCAAGAGTGATGGCTGGTATGTGGCTCAAGTACATGAGAAATCCAGATGTATAAAATTTACAAAGTGAAGCTGAGATTATATGTATTCATTTAATTGTTTGTAATTTACTTACCGTAATAATAGATAAAACGAGTAAAAATTAAGGGAATGCAAATAGTAAAATTGATGCATGATAGGGATTTTTACCACCTGCAAAAGTAGAGATAAAAACACTTAAAAATATTTGCAAGAGTACAAGGTTATCGTAGTATAACAACTCAAGTAAGGTTGTTCTCCACAAGGATTGAATGAATAATTTATGTAAATACCAAATCTTAATTAATTATTTGAAAACAAAGTTTGGAAGAAGTTGATTTTATGACCAAAAATATTAAAAACGAATTTAACTAAAAAACAATTAAAAAAAACAGGAGCTTTAATGAAATGGGCTTGGACTAAGTTTAATTTAACCAAAAAATCATCCTATATTATTATTTAACAAAAAGAAGAACATAACTATTCTATACTAGGCCTTATAAACATTGAAGGTGATGTAAGACACGTTGAGTTTTAGTATGACGCGGAAAATCAGCCACTCAAAATCCCTATGAACTTGTTGATACATATCAATAAGAGAAATTGATCTTCTTTTAATGAAAATGAACATTGACTATCACTATTTCTTAAAGTGAACACCGACTATTTCTAAAACTGAACACTGATACTATCATTATTTTGTAAACTGAACAATTGTACTATCACTATTTCTTAAACTGAACATAGACTATTTCTAGAATTGAACATTGACTATTTCTTAAACTGAACACTGGTTCTATCACTATTTTGTAAACTAACCACAAACTATTTCTAGAACTAAACACGATACTATCACTATTTCTTAAAGTGAGCACCGATTATTTCTTAAACTGAACATTGGTACTATTACTATTTCGTAAACTGAACACTGATACTATCACTATTTCTTAAACTGAATAAAGACTATTTCTAAAATTGAACATTGACTATTTCTTAAACTGAACACTGGTACTATCACTATTTTATAAATTGACCACAAACTATTTCTAGAACTAAACACAATACTATCACTATTTCTTAAAGTGAGCAATAACTATTTCTTAAACTGAACACTGGTACTATCACTATTTCGTAAACTGAACACTGGTACTATCACTATTTCTTAAACTGAATACAGACTACTTCTAGAATTGAACATTGGCTATTTCTTAAACTGAACACTGGTACTATCACTATTTCATAAACTGACCACTAACTATTTCCATAACTAAACACGACAATATCACTATTTCTTAAAGTGAGCATTGACTATTTCTTAAACTGAATACTAGTACTATCACTATTTCATAAACTAAACACTAACAATTTCTAGAACTAAACACGGGTACTATCACTATTTTTAAAACTGAACATTGGTACAATCATTATTTCTTAAAATGAAACCATAAAAATTATTTGGCTTTCTACTCGCGAATTTTCGTAGGCATGCTCGTTCTTTAAAAAATTTCATATATTTAATGGAAAACTAATGAAAAGAGCTTGAAAACTTTGAGTTTTAATGATAAGGACAAAATAAAGGGTAAAGTGAATAGTACCAGGATTGACTTTTTTGTGTAAAAATGTGGTTTTTCGTTAAAGTGAACAGTACCATGTGCTTTTCGTTAAAGTTTCCTATATTTAATCCAATATTTAAGATAGTTTAAGCTTTGAAAATTCCATTAAACTCATAAAATTTTCATGTGTAGAAAATAGTCGAAAACAACCATGCGGTATATATCATTTAGCAGCATTACCAATCTCTCATTTACCAAATACTTGCTCAATACCATATAATAAGGCTAACAAAAAAAAAATCCAAATTTGAAGTCTATATATCTTAACTTGAAATCGCTTGAATTATTCATGTAACAATGAGATGAAGATAGATGGTCTATTTTGTATCTTAATATGTCAAGTTGGTGCACATCTTTTGGCTTTACTTTTACAAGACTATTGTTCTTTTGTTCATAAGAAAAGAGAATTTCATTGTACTTCATGGGAAATTACAGAAGTAGCAAAATAATATCATTTCAAAAAATGATGGTTCAGATATAAAATTAAGAACAATTATACTAGTATCACAAAGGGAATCCAACTAGCAACTAGTCCACCCCAAATTTGAGAGACAACACAAACAAGAGAAAAGGCTACTCACACATCCCAACGCAAACAGTATTCCATCTCCATTAGGCCCAAAGCACCTAAACTCATTCACTACCAGTGAAAACAACGACCTATCTTCCCCATTTTCAAGATTAGATGAAGATCCACCTCATCCAAAACACACAAGTAACAAAATAGAAAAGGGGATTATGAAGAGTAGATCTTCACCTACCAGATTCGACCAGATATGCTGATACAAGGATCCTTGCAGAGCTAAAGAGCGACAAAAGCTCACTACAAAAATATAAGCGGCAAGGCTCAAGTTTATTCTATCGATTGGAATTCAAGGTGGGGAGAGGATCTGAGTTGTAAGAAGATGGAAAGCGAGAATATTGTTCAGTGAAAATTTGGGAAGAGGTTCTGAGCTCCAAAAAGATGACGAAAATTTGCATGAGACAATTGTTCTTGATTTGAAAAACCTCTTTTGCCGGTGCAAGGAGGGGGAGGGCCTACGGGATTTCAATTTTCTTGTGTGTAAATGGAAGGTTTCAAGAAGGCATGGAGGAGACAGATAATAGCATAGAGATGCATAACTAAACAGATATTAAACGGACAAAAAGGCTTGTTGTTTGGGGTAAATTTGGAAACTCAATGTTTGGGCCATTTTAATTGGACTGGTTTAGTGTTGGGCTTTGTCCTAACCATTAAATAAAGTTATTACATAGTTTTTGGTTAACTTTCAAAGTTTTCAAGCCCTTTTCATTAGTTTTCCTTTAAATAAATTGGCATAGTAAAGAAAACAAAAGAAAATAGTTTTGAAAATAAATTTGAGCACTAGGGTTCCACCGTCACTTTAACAATCCTACGTAGTTCTTCCAATTACTTATGACTTACACATGCATATTTGAAGGTTAGGTTTTCCTAAAGTATGCCCTACTTGGAACATCCAACATAGAACGTATATCTAACATGCAACTCATGCATGGTGTTCAGATCGAATGTGAACATGCAAGACTCATTAAGTTTTTTGAAATCTTTTTTAAAAACTGTATAACCCTTAAGACGTGTTGTCCATCCTAAGAAGTTACACATATTAACCACAAGAAACCTTAGTCAATTCTAGGGATAGACCTCTGCCAAAATTGCATCAAATTACTTTTCTAAATATCCTAATGGTAGCCAATCATCAAGACAATTAGATAGTTTAAACCGGTGATTAATAATTCAAAACTTGCATGCATAAATTCATAAGCAAATTAAAAAGAAACTACATATTCTTAGTAAGGCTCATGGCCTCGCCCTAGCAAATGAACTAGTTACCAACAACCATAAAATAAAATATTATTAAGAATATGGATAGAAAACACGTTAAAAATAAACTTGAATCTTCAAAAGCTCTCTAAGTAGTGCGTGCATTCTCCCCTTTTTCCTCCTCTTTTTTTACTCCTCTTTTTTTCCTCCCCAAAAACCCTAATGGCTAAAAAGCCTTATTTATACCACTACAAAATAAAATCCAACCTAGAAAAGTTCTTCTAAAAAATAGGAAACATAATAGAATAAGATAACTAGGAAATATAAGGTTTCCTATTTAAACTGAAATTCGGACTTCTCAAAAAATCAGATTTTTTACTGACCAAATCAACTCCAATTTTGTCCCAACATGTCTCTTTTGAAAGCTGAAGACGTCCCCTACAAATCCTCAGAAGGAATCTTCCTCAAATTATGCCATCTTGACCTTCAAAATACCTGAAACGTCCAAAAACGTCAATCTATTAAGCTGCGCGCTGGATCTTTATTTCATTGCCACAGTCAAACAGCTTGGTAGAAAAATCTAGAATTTTTGACACAATCATCTTGAAAGACTTACAAACATCCTCCAATTGGAATCACTCCAAAATTCATCCGTTTGATCACTTTTTACTCCAGAGGAAGTCAAATGTTTTACATTAAAAATACATAACAAAGTATCAAAATTCTACCAAAATAACTAATAAATTATAACTAAGATTAGAGTAAAGTATATGGTATAATATGGACTCATCAATGCACTTTTAATTAATAGCTTTTCCTCTATATATATTCATCAGCTCTTATTTCTCATAAACAGAAACTTGGCAATGATAAATATGATTTGGGAGTTCAGAATACAAACAATTAGTTTAAATAAGCAGAATCTTTTCCGAGGCTAAGAAATCAGAGAAAAAAAGATGAACAAGACTAGTGATCTCCCTAAGAACAATCAGATGTGCTAATGAAAAAATTATCCCTGCAATACAAAATGAGAGAGAGTTTCGAATTTAGGGATGAAATCGATTTAGCTTACCACTATTCAAATTCAACTTACTCAGCAATAGTGCAATTGTAAGGATTCAAACTTAGGATCACATATTATGGTTCAACGAAAGAGTTCCTTGGTTTAGTACTATTCTCAAAAGACTAGGTTGATGGTATGCAGAGAAACTTCGAAAACATATTTGATTAGGGCAACTTTCGCATTCAGTGGGGCTAGTTAAGGTCAAGTGGGAGCAAAATACAGGAAGTCTTGTGCTTTTGTGAGAGGTGCCCTATGAATGACTTGATAGGACAACCTAACCATGTATTTCTTGTTGAGTGCTGGCTAGGGTTTGAGGAAAATCCTAAGAGGGTTATCATGAAACATGAAAATCTAAATTGTAGGAATGTAGGCTTTGATGGACGCTTGTAATCGAAGCGATAATTAAATTGTACGCCTCATATCGTATCTATAAGACATATATACCATATCATGTCTAGTAAGCCTCTTTCTAGATTGTATATTAGACAATTTAAATATAAATTATATTATTTTTTGCCATATTTTTATCAATTCGATTCAAATTATATTATATTCGTGTCGTGTTTATTTCAATAACTTAAATGATACCTCTGATTATTAAAGAAGTTGGGTGAAGATCCACGTCTACTCGTTTTCATCCACTACTAGAGCAACTTTTCAAAACCTACAATGTGGTCCTAACTCTAAACAAAGATCAATGGTCCATGGCTTTGAGCAAAGCCATAAACTTGGGACGAATTGAACCAACGGAAAAGACAAGTGAAGAAATTTGGCCTAATCCTTCTTGCCAGGTACTTCACATGGATGATGGCTTGCACACGAAAGAATAACTAAGGGCCGGTTTGGTATTATGTTTTTTTCTACCAAAAACTGATTCACTTTAAAGTATATTTTAAAAGTAGTGGCTTACGAATAGCAGCTTTTAAAAGCAGCATGTAAGTTGCTTTTAAAAGTTGCTTTAATAAAAAACAGAGATGAGTCTTTGATGAATATTTTCAGTTCCTGTAATACTCTCATTAGTTTTTAGAAATGACATTGTTAGACTCATTTATCCCATGAAAAACAAAAAGACTACCACCACCTACTAGTACAAACACTAACCTTACACCACCACAACTATAACCACCACCACCACCGCCATCATCGCCATTGTCACCACTATTGTTTCCACCGTCACCGCCACTATCGTTGTCATCACCGCTACCGTCACCCCCATAACCACCACTACCATCATTGTCATTACAACCACAATCTCCACTATCGTCGTTGTCGTTGCCCCTACCACCATTAGTACCTCTACACCCTAACCACCACACCACATTATTGGCCACATCACCATAGCTCTACCTTTGCTGCTGCCATCACCACCACTACTGATGTCGCTGCCGCTGCCGCCACCACCACCACTGCCCTTGCCACCACTATCATCACCACCACCCCCACTACCATGTTCATTTTTGTCATCATATACAATTCACTTTTACATTAAAAAATATCAAATGCTTTTATAATGTTTTTCATATTCAAAATACTTTAAAAAATACAGTGTATCAAATGTTCAACTATTGTATTTTACAGCCGGTTATTGTTAAAGCACAACAAAAAAAAAAATTTAAAACACAACAATCCCAAACTAGCCCTAACCCTCACAATAACAATATTTTTAATTTATCGTGAAGAACACGTTAATTAAAGCAAAGTTTAATTAGGTTAGTTCCATGACTGAAAATATTAGTAATAAATCTTTGAATACTCAAAATACAAAAAAAGAAACCCCTCACCTGGGGTGCAATAGTAGTCAGATCAACAAAAGTTGAACCAAGAAGTTCTTCTCTTCGAAATATATTTCTATTTTTTTTTTCTTTATTATGAAATGGAGTTTTGCACTTATTTGTAAAGAACCCTACCATGTGGACTCAGAATTCCAACTTGAGTTTCACAATGGACTTGTAGCTCAAGACTCAAGTGATTGAGGAAATGTACTCGCACCCGAAGTCGTATATTCTTGCATCCGAAGTCCTGGTCCCTCGATTAATATCGCATGTATCTTCAGTTCTTTATTGGAGGGAACAGGATGATATTAGCCATCAAGACAACTATTAGACAATAGATCCACAAGAGTGGGCCCTCTTCTCCATTGTTTCCCACTTTGTGAACCTAACATGGGTCTTGCTTTACAAAATGTTTGGTAATGGGAGTTGAACTTTTACAAATTTAAATTTCATCTTTTTATAGCAATGTGAAACCAAAGCACATATCTTTCAAGATCCCTCCTTTTACAGCCTGTACGCCTTTAACGAAATGAAAGAAACCAAAAGAAAAAAGAAGCCCCAAAGAGTTGAAAGCCAGATAACAAAAGCACTTTTTAGCGTTTTTGACTCTAATACCACCCTCCCTCAATAATATATGACTATATGGATTGGAGCTTCTACCCACAGATGAGCATGGTGGAGGAAAGACTTGTGTCACTTACTGTACAAACCCCCTTTATTCCATGGCCCATCTCCTCTTTGTCAAGCTTCTTATCCAACCCTTCCTTACCTTGACACCCTCCACCTTGTTGCTGACATGGCACACACTGCCCTTGTTGGACCTCTTCCATCTGATGAGCTGGGTCAAGTGACCAATCCTCTTCCGCCACCTAAGCGGGATGTGGGATTTCCCGTACTCTATCACGCTCTTGGTATCCCTTGCCTCCTTGGTTTCCTTGGCTTCCTTGCTGAAGTTGTGATTCCAGGACATGTTGCAATGATCTAGAGAGACCTTAGAGACTTTGTTCTTCTCCCATGAGGCTACTCCATTGTCTTCAAACTTGATTGATATGAATGAGTCTGCAAAAGCAATTGGCAGTGCGAATATGTGATCATGGTTGCCAAGATAATTCAGACATGCACATTCTTTACAATCTTTTTCGGTAGTGAGAAAACCCCCAATGGCCTACTATCTCATTCAAACCGAGGTCTTAGGACACACCTCAAATGCATGCAATCATATGCAAACCACACGTACTCACATCATTTTCTGTTAAATAGTGAGTTAGTACGTTAAACCGGGCAGAGAAAGCTCCAAGGGTCGATGACCAAATAAAAGCAAATGTAACTCAATCAAAAGAACGCAATCAACGTAAATTTGAAGTTTGGAGTAATTATAAATAGGTTCATTCAAAACAGGCTAATGGTGATGATATTCTCTGTTTAGCTTATGAGAATATTTGCAAACACAATCTGTTAGTCAAATGTAAGAACTGGGAAGGATGGGGAGAGGGTTGAGTGCAAGCAAAGAGAAAGGATTGATTAACAAAGGAAAACAATGGTTAGTTTGAACTAAAACATAATTAAGTTTGGCTTTTGCACTTTAATATTTCATATATCAACTTAATTAAGTTTGCTTATAATAATGGAAGTATGTTGACTATTTAAGATATCCCTAAAGAGGGGTTTTTTCTAATACCAACACAGATTTGGAGGGGTAGTGCCCCTCACTTACTTTTGAAGTGAACCAAATGTAAATGCACAAAACCTCATAAAGGTAACATCCATCTACTTCTAAAACCTGAAAAAAGGATGCATCTTGGTTCAAAAGGATGAAGCTTTTTAGGTAATTGTCAAACTAATCTGCTTGTAGTCTTTTAATGATAGTTTCTTCACATAATTGGAAACAATTCCTAATGAAATCATAATTGATTAGACAACCACATGAACCCCAATAAAAAGAAAAGGATGATTCTTCATGAATAAACCCCTAAAACCCGCCACTTAGTACAAAGGTCTTGTGGTATTCTTTTTCACTTGTAAGTGAGAGGTCTTAGGTTCGATCCTCGCCAAATACAAGTTTGAACCACATTATTACTAGCTCATTATCTGGCTTTGCTATTTCTCAACTTATTTTTCTTTTCTTTTTTTCATACTATTAAGGGGGGAAAGATGAAGTCTTGCATTCCAAATCTTCCGTTTTATTTATACTTTGGCCATAATTTTGTCATTATCACCTAAAAAGCAACTAATTACAGAACAACAAACAAAGAAACAAAGACACACATACAACATCAAAGCACAACGCTTGGCCTTCAGCATTGTTTATATCACCACAAAGTTCAAACTCATAATTTTCACCACTAAAAGCTGCAAAAAGTTAAAAAGATAAGAAATTTACCACTCACCCACAAGAAAAAGTACTTACCTTCTTGGCTAGTGGAAGCCTCTTGATCTGAGCCGTCGTCAGGTTTCCACTGCCGATTGAGGAAAGAGCTGAAAGCAAAGATCTTGGGGAGGCTAATGGGTGCCTTCTTGTGCATGCCATTTGGGTTTTTATGGCCACTGCCGCCTCTGCCACCTCTGATGGAGGAGACATGGTGGCGGTGGTGGTGGCGGCCTTTTTTGGCTGACAAGATCAGAAGCCTCTCAGTCAGGCAGAGCGAGCAGACCCCCACAACCAACTCTTTAGGGTGGAAATAGCAAAAGGAGTTCTCTTCTCTGAAGCCATTCATGTTAGAATTGGGGTTTGAGGAAGTTGATGAGAAAGGTAAGGGAAAAAGTGAGAAAAACTTGTGACTTGAAAAGAAAGAAAGAATAGGTTCTGTGTTGAGTTCTGTTTTCCTGTGTGGGAGAAGAATGCGTGGTGCGTGTAGTTGTTGGAAGGCATTTATAGTTTGGAATATTTTAAGAGGGGATGCTACGTGACCAAAATTTTAAAAGTTATAGAGAGATTAAATTTATAAAAATTAAATAACGTGTAAGTTGAAGATTGGTTTATAACTTAAACATTGATAGACGTGATCATTTTTATTGGAAACACATCATTTAATTTTCAAATTTAGTTTCTTAATTTAATATCACTCGCATTACTCAAATTTTAAGTCACCTTCGTAAAATATGTGGGTGTTTAACTTCTTTTTAAAATTATGGGTGCGTGGTAGTAAAGGTCCCTGAACTTTGTCCCATGTTTAGTTTTCGTCCCTGAACTCTTATATTAGTTTCTTGCGTCCTCCAACTTAAGTCCGTGTTGCACAATTAGTCATTCTGTCAAATATGTTATCTTTTCCGTTAAATTTAAGGGTATAATGGTCTTTTTAAGTTATGAATTATAAGATTCCCAATATGTGAATGATATCCCTTTCTAGATTAATTTTCCCGCCAAAAAAAGGCTTATTGTATACCTTTGCCCAAAAAAAAAAGAAAAAAAGTCTGATTGTGATATGCAGTTTTCCTATTTAATCCAATTGTTTATCATATAAGTTAACAACTTAGCGGGGGTGTTGCCTTAAGGACTCGTCTTTTATTGATGTATAAACTAATTGTTTATCTTATGCAATTTTTCGGCATAACTCAAGAGTTATCTAAGTTTAATAATAATAATAGGTTAATACTAAAACAACAAATTGTGCTAAAGATCACCAAAAGTATCGATAACATAATAACTTCATCAAAAGTACCAACATTACCAAAATAAAAATACCAACCTTACCAAAATACAAAGTTTACTACACAAAATATGTACCAATTCTACAACCACAAGTAAGATTCCTTTGGGCTAGCAAAATGTCATATTTGCCCACCACAAAAAGCTCATGTGCAAGGCATGTGATCATATTTAACGGAAAATGTAACAAACTTGACGGAAAGGACTATTCGTGCAACACAAACTTAAGTTGGAGGATGAGAGAAACTAATATAAGAGTTGAGGGATGAAAACTAAACTTATAATACAGTTCAGGGACCTTTACTATTATTTACCCTAAAATTATAAAACGATTTCAATTATCAACTACTATATTATATAATTTACAAAATATGACATTACTCAAATTTTAAGTCACCTTTCATAAAATATGTGGGCGTTTAATTTTTTTTTTTTTTAAATTAAAAAACGAATCATCAACTACTATATTATATAATTTACAAAATATGTTTTTAAAATTTAAACTCTGTCTTTTCCAGTTTTAGATCAATGGAGGTGATCACGAGGTTGGCCCACAAATCAATTTTGGCCAATATTGTAAGAATTGGATATTGTAAGAAATTTGATTTGGGTCTTATTTACTTATTTGTTATTCTTAGAAATGAGATATTTGATTTTACATATTAACACATGAAAATTGGAGGACGATTCTTATAATATATTTTACTTGAAATGAAGAAAGTCATGAGAAATGGGAAAAGAAGTTGTAATGGGATGAATTAATTCCTATCGTTCATATAATTCTTGATTTTCAAGTGTGATCGCAAATTTTAAATTGGAATCAATACTTTTTTCGATCTTATTTATGCTATATTGATTTGATCACAATATTAAAAAAAAAAATCGAACCTAATCGAATAAGCTCGAGTTAGATTGGGTTGGATTTGAAAATCTACCATTCAATATATATTGGATCAAAAGCAGATTCACCAAGTTTTATTGATTTCGAAGAACATAACATTGCCTTTTGGATTGTATTTTTTTTTTTTTCATTGAGTTTGAAGGTTTAAATCGGTTTGATAATTTCAAGTTGAGTTTATATTTGTGTCCTTGGTGTTAGGATTGTGGATAATAAGTATAGGTTTCGGGTGTGATTTTTTCTTCAAATGAAGAAAGATTAGGCAAGATTAATTTTTCAGTAATAATCGCATACGAGGCATCTACCCTGTGCCCAAAGAGGTGAGGACCATTACAACCAGAAAACTCCCGCCCATCCCTCCTCCACCAAATTTATTGAAAATAAATATAAGTAAACAAAAAAGATACAAGCAGGGGACCATACCAGACCGCAAAGACAAAAGCAACCAATGAAAACAAGAATAAGGACAAAATGAAATGTCATGAGTATGAGTAGAGGCTACAAAATTTAGAATTGTAAACCACCAATAATAAGCATAACTATTTGCCCCAAATGAAGTTAAAGCATCTGCAACTTGATTTACTTCTCTATAAATATATGTACACGTAAATCACATTTGACGAAGTTGCCAGAGACAATTCTTCCAATCTACCATATGAAACCTCGAGGTCGCATTAGAAGCCTTAAAAAGATAGTGAATAACCAACATGGAGTCTGTTTCTATCCATAAATGTTTCCAATCTATGACCAAAGCTATACGCACAAGCTCAATAAAAGCAAAAATTTCTACAACAATTGAACGTGAATTTTGACATTGTGAGATTTAACATATGGTTTGCAGCATTTTTTTACACATATTATGTCAATTTTCCCTAAGGGTAGTACTATCTACACACCTATTTTTACTTTTAACACAAGCTTCTCAATTTTGATCATCGGATCGAGTGAATTAAAAAAGTTAAATGGCCAAACATTAACAAGAATGTGTAGGAGGTAAAAATAGATGTGTGAACAGAATTATCCCTTCCAACACCAAAATTCGCACTTAAACAAGAAGATATTATGTCAATTTCCTTTGAACTTGTATCTCATTATCAATTTTCCCGTTAAACTTCAATTTGAACCACTTTTTTTTTAACAAACGATATTATCTACACTAAGGAGAGGGGGTGGGTTTAGCCTCACAATTGGCTAGCAATAATGTGGTTCAAATTTGCCTTTGGCGAAAATCAAACCTAAGACATTTCACTTACTAGTGAAAATGAATACTACTAGACCGTAGTACTAAGTGGCCAATTTAAATCACTTTTATTCCGTCAAACAAATCACATGCCGATCATTTCAATTGTTTTTTTTTTATTATTAAAAATCTCTATCATTATTATTTTTTTCCTTTCTTTTTTTTCTTTTCAAAACAATAGAAACTTTGATTAAATTCGAATCGAAACATTTACATCAGATGTTAGAATGTTAAACAACCACTTCGGTTCAAACTCATTCCAACTATGAAGGCCACCTTCCTTAAACACAAAAGATGCCACTAGACGCGCTGCCCTAATACACGGGGAGCAAAACGGAATTCTACTGACCTCAATTGTTGTTATAATTGTCTAATATCAAATAGGATACCTTCAACCATTACCTCCGGTTGCAAAGTACCATTAATCATCTCCGTAAGATTTTCTGAGACAATTTTAACAAAAAGGTTAGATGAAATATGGGAAAGTCATTTACAATAATTTATCTGAAAATTAGTCAAAATAAAAGATATAGGGCAAAAAATAACACCTCAAACCTTAAAAGGGAGCTATTATTTTGACAACCCCAAAAGTGTGAAATTCACACTTTAAACCGCAAAAGCTCCATATATGCTTCTCTCATTGCTTTTAAGTGGATAATATTCTATAACTAAACTACTAAACTTTGGGTTGGATGCTTCTTTTTCTTTTTTTGCATTCAATTACCAAAGTTTCCTACTTTGGTTTGATACAATCTCTAACAAAAAGCAAAAGCATATCAACAAGATTACTTAATCACTTATAAGTGAGTTGAACAGTTCACTTAATCTGACCACTAGACACAAAAACATATCAACAAGATTAACTTAAAGTTTTTCATCGTATCACATCTTGGAAAAAGGCTATGGTGGTGTGGGTGCATTGCCCTTTTCCAAGAAGATCGTTTTCACTACAAACGTGTAGTTCAAGGCCTAGATATTGCAAATTTCCTTGGAAAACTTTGAGAATTATGTGAAAAAATCGACATGTTTTTTCCCTGTGAAGATTTTCGGGACAATTATGCAAATCCCTATCCGGGAATCTCCAAAACCTCTCATTCATGCCTCGTTTTCTACAAATTGGTTTCCATTTTTTCGTATATCAAGATGTACGTCACTCCACAGTTGCTAAAAGGATCGAGAAGAGTGAAAAAAAATTCCAACCATCCGATATTCAAACGGGAATCTTACGTGTTATAATATAAGTGGAGGGATATAGAAAATGTATCATTTCTTCCACTTGTATTATGACACGTGAAGTGCCACTTGAATCTTCGCTACTTTGAAAAAAACTCTTGAGAAGAGGATTGTCTTGTTGTTTAAGACATGAGAAAAATCAATACCTCCTTAATGCAATTATAAATCTCGTCCCGCTTTACTCTTTAAACTTTCAATTTGACTAGCGCTCTCCCCTACCCCTTTGGTTAGGTTAGTCAAATTTTCTGTCGACTTAAGAGTTATTTTTGTTCATTTTGTACAAAATAAGCCTTTAGATTTGTTGTTGATGTATAAATTTCAAACCCTCTCTAGCTCAAATTCTCATAATTCTAAGCATTTACTATATAAGCCTTGAAATGTAGCATTTTGTTGACGAACATGTCTTAAAATTGATCATACGATGAAATGAAAGGAAATTTTTGCATAATTGACAAATTGAGAGGTATATTGACATGAACTGAAAGTTTAAAGGGCTCAAAACCAAATTGAAAGTTCGGAAAGCAAAGCGAAGTAGGATCCAAAATTTAGAAACATGTTTAAACATTTTTATTCTTTTGGTTAAAGATAATTGACAGGGGAAGTGAATGAACCATAAGTTAAAAGGAATAAAAGTTGATGGAAACAAACAAACCAAAGGAGCACATGGGGGATGCTTCTACTAAAAGGATTAAGTAAGGTTCATATCATGGAGTGTGGATGATGGACCAGATAGTTCCCTTCACCCTTTCTAGACCAGACCATTTAGGCTCCCTTGCCACCACAGTCTTTTCAAATCTTAATATCCTTGGATTGGAAACTGAACATAGACCACGTCTTCTCAATCCTATCGTGCCATTCCTGACTGATAGCACAATGTCACATGTTTTAAATTTCACACAGCATCACATGTTTTAAATTTCATGCTATCATTTAATGAAGTCATCATACGGCAATCAAATGTTGAATTCCTTTTATGTAGATAAAACAATAAAGTTACACTAAAGGGTTGGCTAAACCACATAATACGTAATAATTGAGTATCGAACACATGATGTATTAAGTGACTAAGTGACAAATTCTACGAAATCTAAATTTTGCAGCCAACAAAAGTATGGAGAAGACGAACGAAAAATACAACTTCAAAAAACAACTTATATCAGAAAAAATACAGAAAGGATGGGGGCATTCTCAAAAATTGCTACTGTGGATCGTCTTACTTTCAATGCTGTAAAACCAACAAAAAAACTCGAAATAAACTTCAAAAATCTGACCATTTTGCTTCAGTAGCTACATAATTACACTAATATCATCATTCCTCTTATTGCTTGGAGTAACTTAATACAAGTAACTCTACGCATTTTTCCTAACACTAGTCCTTCGGCTAGCATTAAACCTAGCAAGGCCACAAACAAAATGGAGAAACAGGTAATTTGGTGGTGCCCTCGATTTATCAGGAAGCGTATAACTTGGCGAGGTCTTCTGAGAAAGCCTTCCTAATGACATCTCTCTTGAGCTTGAGAGCTGCAGTGACCAGGCCAGATTCTGGAGTCCATGGTTCCGAAAGCAGTTCGATTTTGGCAGGGATCTCAAACTTCTCCAAACGCGCCTTCTTTGCTTCCTGTTAATTGGCAAAAGATAAATATTTGAACCAGAACAAAGCAAATTAGATTGCACCTAGTATGTTCAAGTATTTTGATAGGCCACTAGAATCAAGCGGAGTTTAAAGTAACGGAAATTTATCCAGAAGATATATGTACCTTTACAAGTGATGCTTGCACCTCTTTTATGGTTTCTGCTTTCGAGCACAAGTCTGCAAAATCGGTACAAGTGATTTCTTGTTTTGCAGCCCATTCTTCTAATGTGACTCGAGAAGCCACCACAAGAGCCACACAGTAACTATGAAAAGGATCAGCATGCAACATGATATTGTCGACGTAGGGGCACACTGAAAGAGCAGCCTCAACCTGTAAAGGAGACATTAGTCCCCGAGGAAAATCTGATGAAAAGTTGCATTCATCTTGCAGCACTCGTACCTTTCCTAAGGAGACATACTCCCCGTGCTGAAGTTTGACTATATCCTTCTTACGGTCAATTATCTCAAGACAACCATCACCATGAAATCGCCCTATGTCACCTGTATAGAACCATCTCATTCCTTTCTCGTCAACCTTTTTCACAAAAAAGCCAAAAATGCAAAATTCACTGAAGTTAGGACTCCAATGAACAATTTTTCTTTGGTGGGTAGATGCAACCGAAAAAATGGTATGAAACCAACAGTCTACCTTGTATGACTCTCTTGTTTTCTCTTCGTTTTTGAAATAACCAAGTGTAACATTTGGACCACCAATGACTATCTCTCCACGAGGCATCGGCGTATCGGTATTCAGATATCCTCCTTCCGGCCAATCAATTAACTGGATACAGAAGGAAAAAAAAAGATTTTAACATAATTAAGTCAATATCGTCTTCGTGCCTTGGAAACAAAGTACAGAGGTCTTCTCAAGCCATTTGCCTTGACAGAAAACGAAAAACAGACAAATCAATCTAGAAGTTCATAAATGAATACCTCCAAGCAACTTAAGTCATGACTAGGATGCCAAATAAGTTTCTATCTTTCATATTTCCTTTTAAAGAAGAAGTTGATGTAATCGGTTTAAACACGTAATATAAGATACCCATTGGCATCTCTTACCTTTACAAATGAGCATGGAAGGGGAGCTCCAACTCGACCTACAGAAGTATCATCAAACTCTGAGAATGTCCCACCAGCGCAAGTTTCAGTGAGGCCATACCCTTGACCAATTGGAGAACTGTCAATAGCCATCAATCACAAATGAGATATGATGAGAATGGAGCAAAAGAAAATAAATTTGTTTCTTCAGAAAAATGCAATTGAGTCGTTGTGCACCTCAGAATTTTAACATTCGAAGGAACTTCTTATTAATATGTGATTTGAGTTTGTCCGTTAGTATTAATGTGTAAAGTTTATGTACTGAGGGGAAACAAAGAGGGAGTATCATAATCCTCTTAGAAACCTGAATATGTCCCACCAGTAATCTTCGACTGTGAATTCATAAGACTATACACCTGGGGGTGAAATATGAGTGGACCAACTAAAAGAAGACGAGTTGTTAAAAGTACTAAGACCATATTAACCCAAGGCAATAGTATGTTTACACTTACAAGATGATTACAACCAGAATTTAGGTCCTTATTTAATTTCTATACAACTGTGTCGGTTTGAAAGGCATTGAGAGACAGATTAGCATAGTCCTTTTTGAAAGAAATGGGACGACTCGTAGAAATAATGCCCTGCGTTAGAGCCAGAGACTTGACCACCAATACTACCACCTCATTTTCACTAAAATCTGGTCTACTCATATTTTAACCATTTAGTGGACTGTGATTTTCAAATTTCAAATCAATGAAGAAAAAAATATAGGTAGGACAAAGTCATGGTTCACAATATGGTATTCTGTAGATGTTAAAGGTACTAAAATCATACTAACCCAAAGCAGATGTTGATGAATCTTTGAGTATCACCCGAGAGAGGAGCACCACCAGAAAGAATAAAACGAAGGTGACCTCCTAGCACTGCACGGACCTTTCTAAACACAAGAAGGTTCCACAGAAACTTTTCCAGGCCCCAAGCCCCGAACCAACTGCCATTCACAGCAGACAACCTACGAGTATATGCCAAGTGAAACAATAACTTGGCTAGTCCACCCTTCGCATTTACCTGAAGCATCATGCATCATGAAGATACAGTGTTGAAAAAATTGGGATAATGCGCACATGTATATGCATCTACACATGTAATTTTGTTATCTCATATGCACAAGAAGTTTCAAAACCTTGTTGAGCACTCCATCTCGAACACGATCAAGAATTGCAGGGACAGCTGTCAATACAGTTGGCGCGAGTGCAGTTGCATCCCCTTGTGTTCCCCTTTTAATTTTACTTGACGTATCGGTAAGGGTCAACGGAGATCCATACCCTATGGCACTTCCAACAGCAACCAAGAAGTTCTTCAAGATAGATAGTAAAACTTGTTAATCAGGTACCAGAAATATAAGGACGTAACAAAGCAGCTAGTGATAATCATTAACAAAAAAATGATCAATGAATCACTGTAGCCATGCAATCTAGCCAGCTTACATATTTTCCATACCTCCGCTGCTAATTCAAGGATATGAGCGAGGGGAAGATATGCCAGATAAACATCCTTGCCTCCAAGGCCGGGAACAATAGTCATGACCGCAGAAGCTACAGCTAGCACATTAGCATGTGTCATCATTACACCCTGTAAAAAGTGCAAGATGAAAGTTAATTAATGGTGATTGTTGCTTAGATGAATGCCTATACTTGCATTAGATGCCAACTCAAGATAAGTATAAAAGGGTGACCCCAAGCTAACAAGTTTCCCCGGCTCCCCACTTTGCGCCTGAACAACTTTTCCGTTGCGGTCAAAATAAGTATACAAAAATGAATGACATCAAATAGAGTATAATACAATATTTTCTATATATCTAGCGAAAATAGGTTATGTAGGGATATGTGATGCAACAAGTGCCTATTCTATTTATACGCATGACATAAATTGATACAATTATCAGTAGTCACAAATCATAATCCCCACACGGAAAATCTTTAATTGAACCCAACCCATAAAGTGTTCACCACCCTGTACCCTAACTCCATAAGGCAATGCTTAGATAAGCAAATTGCAATGCCTGTACTAAATAATTCCATCCAAATTGATACACAGTGATATCTTTGTTCCGAAAATGTGATGGGGAATGGATGCAACAAAGAGCCTTTCATTACTTCTCCTATTATTTAACTCAAGGCTATAGTAATAAGAAGAAATTTATCAAATGAAAAGGAAAGAGTATAGTAGTAGAGTAGTGACATTAATAATACTGCAGCAGTTTAATGCAGATAGAAACTAGAAAAATGCATTATAAAATTATCACAATCAAGCATCCTTATCTTCTGAAAACTTTAACAGTGACAAAAGCAGGGTAATTTCAAAACCAAAACTCACAATATATCAACTGTCGACAATGTGAAGGTGAAACATAAAGGAATAGCAATACTGGCACAAATGTCACACAAAGCTTCAAAAATTTTATAAACTCCCAAGTCAACAATCAACAATTAAGAAACCAATTAGAAGGAATATCATGTCTGAAAGTGCATAGACAAAAAAAAGGCGGAAACCAAAATAACAAGATATAATAGAAGCTTTAAACCTTGGGTAATCCAGTGCTTCCACTTGTATACATAATGACTGCAATATCTGCTGGAAGAGGTAAATCGGGATCAACAGGGTTTTCTCGGCCAAGTTTCTCAACATCATCAAATGAAGTGATTCTCCAGCGACTTTGAACAGATGAGGCACTAGATGGGATATTGGCATCCATACATATGATTCGCTTTACTGTATCTAGTTTTCCACTTATGTCTAGAAGTTTCTTCAGTTCTTTTTGCCCACATATCACAGTTGTAACTTCCGTCTGGAGAAAAGTAAAATGAAAATGATATTGGTCATGTAGTAAGAACAAAAAAATTGAGGACAAATGACAAACAATAACCCTAATGTGGTACAAACGTAACAACACCATCAATGCATTTATTTTCTGCTTTCAAAAACAAAGAAATCTAACACCAAAAACACATCTCCAGTCAGTGAAAAGCTCCTCCAACTAGGTTGCAACATTTGCATGAGCTATACGAAAGTCACAATGTGAAATTTAAAATATATTGCTTGTGCTTAATACATTGTTTAAAAAATAAAAAATCACTAAATAAGTAAATAAACATACATGACCTCTAATCGACAAAAAAAATTGTATAGAGAGGAGCCTATTCTGCAATAGTAAGCATACTGTGACAAACAACAGGAATGTGGGTGCCAATCCATGAGAGAGCGAAACAGAGATAGATATAAACATATATATATATATATATATATATCCATGTATACTGAGAGAGAGAGAGAGAGAGAGAGAGAGAGAGAGAGAGAGAAAGAGAGAGAGAGAACCTCATTCAGTGAGTGACATAGAGCCTCCTCCCCAAGAGATGCATATATGGTAACAACAGTGACATTGCGCCTAAAACAACCCTGATATAAAAAGAACAGAGTCAGGGATAAGAAATTTGTGCACAAACTCATCCGCTTATCATTGCATACAAACATTGGCGTTTAAAACTATAATTTAAAGATTTATATAAAAAAAACGCATCATATGTGCAACAAAATCATGCTCTCAGGAAGTTTAAGGTTCAGCTGTAAAGGAATCTTATGAAATGTCAGAAGAATGATTAATTTTATGTCGGAAGAGCACGTAAGACATGCACCTGCAATGCAAGAAACCACTCTTTCCTTGTGTCAGCAAAGATTGCCACTTTCTCTTCCCTATTATGTCCAAGTTGAGCTAAACCGGAAGCAAAGTTGCACGCTACTTCAAATGCCTTCCCATAGGTCAGCCATTCGTAGTCTCCCAAACAAAGCTTCTCAAAGGATCTTCCATCCTTTGATACCTCAACCTCCCTTGCAATCAATGCCCGGGTTCCGAGAAGGCGTTTCTCTAGGAACCGCTTGGATGACTGCTCGAAAAGCTCTGCAAGAGTGGTAACACCCTTCCATAGTGTTGCAACAGGGGCAGTAAACCGATGGTTTCGGATTGCATACCCGGGTTCCCCGCCAACATCAACGGGCACACCCCGTTGCTTCGCTCTCATCGATTTCTGAATTATAATTGTTAGTAACAGAGGAACAAGCACGCCAACCATGTAGGAACCCATTTTTTTCCCAAATTAATATCCAAATTTCAATCCTGAAAATTTAACATCCACTCAAATTTTATCAATCAAAATTACAGTAAAAGACTAGAAATTATAAAAATCAGACTTAAACCGTTGTAATTATTTCAAATTTATTAACGTGCTCACATTTATTTTCATTTTTCAATTTTCTAATTTCCATTTTACATTGCAAGCAAGCATGTCATGAACACAAGCACAAAAGCAGTGAAACGAAAGAATAAAACGACTTCACAAACTGATATAAAACGCACATTGCAACACAAAACGGAGAAGCAGAAATCCAAAAGCAATAGCATAAAAAGCACTTTTGAGTAAAGCAGATTCATCGTGTAAATTGCGTTTCGGGGTACCTTGTTGTTGAAGCAAAAGCACGGGAAGCCGAAATTCGACTTTCAAGTCATCTCCATTGCGAAATGCGAGCGATTGGGAAGTGAAAACCTGAGAAACTGGGATCGAAACGAGGTCGTTTTAATAGCAGGGAGGGCGGGAAGAGTGAGAGTGAGGGAAGGGCTGAGAGGCGGAGGGATCGAGAGGAAGGGGAGTTGGAGACTCAGACTGACAGAACTTAACAAGTGTCAACTCGTTTTTTGTTTTGTTTTTTGTTTATCTGTAAAAATTATTGGCGCGGAGAGGGTTAATACGGGCCGTACGATCTGGGTACTTGACGCCGTACAATCTGGGTGATATTGTGCAAGCGGCCCAAATGGGTTTGGACGAAGAATATGTTCCGCCCCTTTGCCTTCTATTTTGCTTTTTTATAAATACTAGCAAAGTCCACACACTTTATGTGTGAAGAATATAAATTTTTATTTTCTCAAAAATTACTCTTAATTTTTTTTTAACCGGGTTTGCAGGCATCTGAAAAAAAAAAGGGAGCTTTAATGAAAAGGGCTTGGGCTAACTTTTTTTTAATGAAAAACCACCCTAAACTATTATTTAATAAAAATGGCTTAAATTTTAATCATAAGGACACAAAACTTTTATCTCAGACCCTACAAAAACTAAAACACACGGGCTCAACAAAAAGCCCAAACCGCATAACAATTAATATTCCAAAATTGCCCCTAACGGAGCCTAACCCAGGCCCGTTAGCCAAAGTTGCAGTTACTAAAATTCATCATCCCTCCAACGCCATTAATGTTCACCGCCGGAGAAGCAACGGCGGCAGAAGCCGTGGAGGAAGAGGAGGCCTTCCGCTTCTTGGTCACTTCTCCCTCAGGAAAGCAGCGGAAGAAGAAATTAGGACCCTCTGGAGGATCGATGGCAGGAGAGAAGGATTCGAATTTGCAGTATGTTGTGGATCTCTCTCAGTCAAGCTATTTGTTCACTCCGTTCTCACCGACGTTTCCCGCTTCCACTTGAAAGAAAGGCAGGCCCCTTTTGGTGAGTGTGTCTCTTTCAGATGCCAATGTGCAGTGGTTGTGGTGGAATTGGGGTTCGCGGAGGAGACGACCAGATTTTCAGTGAGAGGAGAGGGGTGATTGATTTTTTGTATTTATTTTTTTTTTTTTTTTTTTGTGTTTAATTGCATCATCTTCATTAGGTATATTTTTTGCATAGTAATTGAAACACCCAATGAACTCTGATCTTCTGCTGACTATATGTCCTGAACTTTATTCAATATTAGGAAAAGTGAGGAAGAAGTCACTGACAATGAGCAAGCTGAAAACTGGTTCTCTTTTGACTTCCACCCAGCGCATATGTGGTGGGTACTTTTCACATCTAAACTTTCATTCCATTGCCATTCCTCTTTTTCCGTTGTTTAAATGGATTTTCTTCTACATGTGGCTTATTTATGCTGCAGTTAAAGTGTAGTATGAGGATTCCATTCTAGAGTGAGATGATTATCTGGTCTTGGCTTTGGCTTGATTGCCATTACCTTGTCTTGATTTCACTTCACATTCTTGAGTTTCGGATTCATTATTGTGTTCTAGATATATATTCCGAATACAAGAATTTTCCATTGTTAAAGTCCTAGGCTCAGTATGTAATCTGTACTCTCTATCTCAAAATAAATGTGGTGATTATAATTGAAAACTTTAAGACTACTGTAATTCTATTGTTGATTGCAACCCCGTGCTTTGTGTAGACATATTCATTGCTCTTTGTAAAGATTCCAATGGATCATTGACCAAGCAGGAACTTGGAGGATATGCAGATGGGACATTGTAGCGTAAGTCGAAGATGCCCAAGAAGATCAAAAGAAGGCCAATGACTTGATGAACACGGCTTTTGTAGATCCAAAATTGCTGTTTTTTTTGTCTCCCTTCAGCTTCTCTTTAAGCAAACATGTAGAGAGTATAAAAATCCAACTTTTGGGTTTCTTTAGGGTTGAGCGGGAGAGAGATTGGGCATGTAGAGAAAGTTGGCAGGTTTTTAAAGGGAGGAGTTGTAAACTTACAAATGTGAATTATTTATACAATTGAATACTGAATATGTATTCAAATGAACATTGGTAATAGCATTATTTATTAAACTAAACACTACCTATTTCTCGAATTGAATATGAGTACTATCATTCTTTCTTAAACTGAAAACTGACTATTTATTAAACTGAACGCTGACTATTTCATAAATTAAACACTGACTATTTCTTAAATAAACACAAACTATTTCTTAATAAATACTGACTATTTCTTAAATGAACACTGGTACTATCATTATGTCTTAAACGAAATATTAACTATTTCTTAAACTAAACACTGACTATTTCTTAAATAAACACATATTATTTCTTAAACAAAACACTGACTATTTCTTAAATGAACACCGGTACTATCACTATTTCTTAAATGAAATATTAACTATTTCTTAAACTAAACACCAATTATTTCTTAAACTGAAGACGGTATTGTCATTATTTCTTAAATTGAACATCGACTATTTCTTAAACTGAACATGGTACTGCCACTATTTCTTAAACGGAACACTAACTATTTCTTGAACTGAACACTGACTATTTTTTATTTTACGAAACAGTGATGGTACTAGTGTTCCGTTTCAGAAATAGTCAGTGTTTAGTTTACGAAACAGTGATAGTACTTGTGTTCGTTTGATAAATAGTCAGTGTTTAGTGTACGAAACAGTGATAGTACTAGTGTTCCGTTTAAGAAATAGTCAGTGCTTAGTTTACGAAACAGTGATAGTACTAGTGTTCGTTTGATAAATAGTCAGTGTTTAGTTTACAAAACAGTGATAGTACTAGTGTTCCGTTTCAGAAATAGTCAGTGTTTAGTTTACGAAACATTGATAGTACTTGTGTTCGTTTGATAAATAGTCACTGTTTAGTGTACGAAACAGTGATAGTACTAGTGTTCCGTTTAAGAAATAGTCAGTGCTTAGTTTACGAAACAGTGATAGTACTAGTGTTTCATTTCAGAAATAGTCAGTGTTTAGTTTACGAAACAGTGATAGTACTAGTGTTCTGTTTAAGAAATAGTCAGTGCTTAGTTTACGAAACAGTGATAGTACTATTGTTCGTTTGATAAATAGTCAGTATTTAGTTTACGAAACAATGATAGTACTAGTGTTTCGTTTCATAAATAGTCAGTGTTCAGTGTTTAGTTTACGAAACAGTGATAGTACTTGTGTTCCGTTTCAGAAATAGTCAGTGTTTAGTTTACGAAACAATAATAGTACTTGTGTTCGTTTGATAAATAGTCAATGTTTAGTTTACGAAACAGTGATAGTACTAGTGTTCCGTTTAAGAAATAGTCAGTGCTTTGTTTACGAAACAGTGATAGTACTAGTGTTCGTTTGATAAATAGTCAGTATTTAGTTTACGAAACAGTGATAGTACTTGTGTTCCGTTTCAGAAATAGTCAGTGTTTAGTTTACGAAACAGTGATAGTACTTGTGTTCGTTTGATAAATAGTCAGTGTTTAGTGTACGAAACAGTGATAGTACTAGTGTTCCGTTTCAGAAATAGTCAGTGTTTAGTTTACGAAACAGTAATAGTACTTGTGTTCGTTTGATAAATAGTCAGTGTTTAGTGTACGAAACAGTGATAGTACTAGTGTTCCGTTTAAGAAATAGTCAGTGCTTAGTTTACGAAACAGTGATAGTACTAATGTTCGTTTGATAAATAGTCAGTGTTTAGTTTACAAAACAGTGATAGTACTAGTGTTCCGTTTCAGAAATAGTCAGTGTTTAGTTTACGAATAGTTTACGAAACAGTGATAGTACTAGTGTTCGTTTGATAAATAGTCAGTGTTTAGTTTACGAAATAGTGATAGTACTTGTGTTCGTTTGATAAATAGTCAGTGTTTAGTTTACAAAACGGTGATAGTACTAGTGTTCTGTTTAAGAAATAGTCAGTGCTTAGTTTACGAAACAGTGATAGTACTATTGTTCGTTTGATAAATAGTCAGTGTTTAGTTTACGAAACAGTGATAGTACTAGTGTTTCGTTTAAACAGCGACTTAGCACCCTCATTTTTTATAATTTGCTTAAATACATCCAGAGAACTACTATATTTAACTGCTGCTCCTTAGGTCATCATCATCCGTGGCGCACTATGTCAATGGGGTAAGAAGCTAATCTAGCTCCAATTGTAACTCCCCATCCCAACAAGAAAACAAGAAGCTAGCAAAGAAGCTATCATGCAGGCCACCAGTTAAAACCGCAGGTTTTAGAGAATCGTACATTCCAAAGTAAAGTCCACGATACACGAAAATTCCAACACAACCAAACCATTAAACTGCCTTTCAACCACCCTTCTTGGCAGCCTTGGCATCACTTGCCAAACGTGTTCTTGCATAGTCCCGAGAATATACAAAAAGAAGAGATGAAGCACTAGCAGCACCGCCTGATGCCAGGTTCCCAGCGAACCACTTCCAGTAGCCATTTTTATCCTTCTTGAAGTTATTATACACTACCTAACACACAAAAACAGTACCTGTGTCCAAACAACAAATGCTAATACCAAACTAAAAACCATAAGTCATCATTCCTAGAAAACAACTTTTATCTTATGCGGCAGGCCATGTTCCGGCTCGAGGACGAGTTCAGATCCTTGGTCGAACGCGGCGGCGAGTCACGAAAACTCAATCGCGTGTTTCGTGGCAAGTCGAATGGCGTGTTGTCGTTTGACTCGGGAGATGATGAAGAAGAAGAGGAGGATGAGGTAATCGGGGACGGTGAGGAACACCAAATCCCTACTGCTCAGCCGATCGACGACTACGACATCGTGATCGATGCGCTTCCTTTTGGAACCATCAACAACCTCCATGAGATTGCTAAGCGGATGGTGGCGGCGGGGTTCGGAAAGGAGTGCTCGCACGTGTACAAAAGATGCCGGAGAGAGTTCCTGGAAGAGAGCATGTCGAGGCTAGGCTTGCAGAAGCTGAGCATCGAAGAGGTTCAGAAGACGCCATGGCAGGACCTCAAGGACGAAATCGAGCTTACAGATATTAGACGGAGAGATCGAAATAGGGAGGGAGAGATAAAGCTTGCTGTCAAGGGCAAAAGCGGAATGTTATTGCTTGGGCCATTCTTATTGGGCTGATTTAAAATTAAACTTGTAACATGGTTTTTGATTAAAACTTAATGTTTTTAAGCCCTTTTGGTTAGTTTTCCTAAAAAAAAAAAAGGAGTTGACAAGAGAAAGAGAGAGAGTTTAGAGGGTAGCAATAGGGTGAGGTTAAAAAAGAACAAGCAAAAATTTTTTTGTGTGAAATTACTTTAATGCCCACATTTTTTTTCTTTTTTAATATTTTTACTAGTTATGTGTTAAAGATTATAATTGTAATTTCATTGATCTTTGGGTTGACAAAGAGAGTTTTAGTAATATGTAGTTTAGATGGAGAGCAATTGTGGTTTGTTACACACCTATCAGAGATGGGTGTATCCTACAAACCTGAAGGCTTGGGGAGTTCTTAATGTGACCTCAATATTGAGATAATAATGAATCTCTCCCCCTCTTGATTTAATTTTTCATACAACCAATTACTTTAATACCCTATTTAGTTACAAACTCATGCTATATGGCTCAGGACAAGACAAAATTTCAAACAACTCACTTTAATACGCTATTTATATACGTTTTTGACAGACTAAACTAACTCACACTCTATTTTTGCATGATATTTAAGGAGTCTTCCTCTTGATTGTAATTTACTTTTTGGTACAAGTAATGAGTTGAAATGTGAAAAGTACACGACTATACATGTTAAATTGTATGTCTTCTATCAAAAAGAAGGTGCCCTCACGATAAGTGTAAGGTGACAAACATTTTCCAAAATTTTGTTGAGAGAGAACAAAAAGGTTTTACCAAAATCTAAAAAAAATGATTTTGTCGCTTTGTTATATTCATATTTCATGTAGCACAAAGGTATAGTTTTTTTTTTTTTTTTCTCAAATAAAATAAAAAACTCATTAAAGCCAAGCATGAGAGAACGCTAGAAGTTTGGTAATTTCTACTCCGACAAAAATAAAAACCCCATTGGAGCGTGTGTACGTTGGTCTAATCGACCTGGCGCAACATTAAAAACGAGGATAAGGAGCAGGGATGGTGATACTAGGCCGCCCAATTAGTTAGGTTTGGATTAAAAAAAACACACACACACACGTGGGAATGGCCTTACCAATATATCTTGTCGTGAAACAGAGAGAAACCAAGTGCACGATGCACACATCCGGAATTTGGACGGGCATGCGAGAAGAATCACACGAGAAAAAAAAGTAAGAACAACTGAATGGCCGTCCAACCCGAACAAATAAAGCATGCAAGAAAATCACGTGAGAAGAGAGGAAGACATGAACAAGCGTGCATGCAACGGAGATATATAAGTTTTGTTCCAAACCTTTGTACATTTCTCAACCAACATAGTCATTCTCAAATTACCAAACTACCCTTCTAATCATCGATTGAAATGACCAAGGATGTGTTAATACTCCCGTTTCGTCTCGTCATTTCCCAAGGTTTATTTTGGACAGCAATGATACAAAAAGGGTTGTGAGAATTTATACAGTTCCAACGCGCTGCAGTTCTTTAGCTCGGTCTTGGTCTTTCACTCCTAGTATCTTGTGAATTTCCATGGGATGCTGCTGCTCCTGAAAACATTTCCATCACCGATCTCAAAGCTCCGGATAGTTCCTCAGGCATTTGTTCTCCGAAATTCAAGTTGACGTTACCCCCAATCCTTACTCCCGGTTCATCAGATCCGTCGGTGCCGCTATCATTTCCTTGGCTATCTTGAGAATGTTGTCCTTGGTATGCATTTGCAGCCATGTTCATGAACATACTGGCAAATTCAGCAGGAAGGGCACCTGTATTGAAGGGCATAGAACCAAATGGAGGCGGTGCAGCATGGTTTCTTGACCCTTCGGTAGACTGGTTGGGGTGTTCTGAACCATTACTACTACTAAACGAACTGGTGTTCTGTAATAGATGAGAGAAAAAAAAATTACTTACAAGTCACAAAGCATACTTGTTAATAAATCATATCCTTCACCACCATGAAAAGTATTGCGTTCTCATTCTTAGAACAGTTGAGAACTTCAGATGAAAGGAAAACCTAAAGAAAGAAAGTAGCTAAAAACGGGGGAGTACTGTTGACCTGTCTTTAAGATGAATGTCTTACCTGACCAGATTCCACTCGTCGTTGTTCATCTTTCAGTTTCTGATCAGCCACCTATTGGATTCAAATTAACAAAGTGGTTTAAAGCAGTAGTCATAAGAAATAAAGAAAAGAAGGCACACAAGAACTAACCCGAATGTTTTCTTTGACAGCTTCATTGTTCGGATCCAATTGCAACACTGAAAAGATAAAATCCCCACTAAGATGTCAAATACTACCTTATTTTGTAAACATCTGTTTCCAAATTCTTTTGTATACCATAAGCTGGCATTAGCATAGGTTACCCAATTACCTTTCTTAAACCCTTTCTCTATAGCGTCATGGTAGTTCCCCTGTGCATAGTAAGCTAATCCCAGACGACTATATGCCTTGCTGTAATTTGGGTCGATTTCAATTGACTTAAGGCAATCTTCGATTGCTTCAGTATATTTGTGCATCTGAGTGTAAGCAGCTGCCCTGAATATACGCCATATACATTAATTAAATGTGTGGTTTCAATAAAACAATAAGGATGAAACCCTAAATAGAAAATGAAAACTTGGGACTTCCCCATTAAAGCTTGGGTAAAAGAGTTACAATATTTTTTAACCGTTCATTAGGCAAACTAGCATGTTTAAGGCACCATTTTTCGAATATGATCTGAAAATAATGAGAATTATCTGTTGCAACAATTTTTTGTTTTGTCATTAAGATTAATTTGCACTAGATATCTTTCTTTGTTATTCCTTCTGGGAAAATGAGAAAACGTAGAAGATTGAAACTGTTACGGAACAATTATTAGTACCAATAATTTAAAGACAAGTTGGTAGTGCACCTGTTACAGTAGTAAATGGCATTACTTTCACAAAGGGCAATGGCACAATCATACAACTCAATTGCCTTGGGGTACAGCTTTGATTGCATGCCCCTATTACCTAACAAAATAAAAATCAAATCAAAGAATCAGCCTCTGGATAGAATATTGATGTTCAATATCAGCGTAGAGTGCCGTATTTGACAAGCGTGAGGTAAGATACAGATATTCATAAATGCTTGTGATGCATTGTCATTCCAATGATATTAGAAAAAAGAAACTGGTGCGTATAACAAGACAGTGATGTGAGAGAGAAACAGAGAGATAAATGAGTGAAGTCTTTCTCAAATTTACAGAAACTTGACATTGTACAGTTGCTTCAAGAGCAACACGCTAACAACGCAACCAAGGCAATATCATTTAATTACCTTGTGATTTCAAGGTCTCTGCCAGGTTTTTAGGACTTAATTCCATGCATCCAGATCTTTCCATCTCCTGAAGCAGCAAATGGTCTTTTTCTTATTAAGAAGGATTGAAAAGTGACAGCAAGAGAATTCCATTTAAGAAACAATAACGGAGTAAAAAACCAAGGGTACAAGAGTTCCAAGATGAAAGCAATAATTCAAATGTAAATATAAAAAGGATTATGAAATATAAGCAGAAAGGAATTGGATATTATCTAGCACAATACTTTATGTCGCTGGAAGTTTGAAACCATAGGGGTTGATGTCAAACTTCATGTAACTCAATTGCCCAATCCCTTCCCATCAGTCCCAATCCTTAAATCTTAGCTTTCCCTCGGAGTCGCAAATCCTAGATGCAACTCATCAAGAGTGTGCACCAGACACATTGCCTTGTATATTTTAATGGTGATTCCAGTGTCAGTTCTCAAAGCTACAGAATCATTAGGAACTACAACATAATGATGTTGTATGAGGCCAAATCAATACATTTATCTTTACAATGAAGTGCGTGATCAGTTTTCCTTATCTAATTTCAATACTTCACGTTCCATATACAGTTTAATTTTCTATTCTTAAGCTTCCATTAAAATTCTCAATTACCAAAGCGAACCTTTACTGCTTACCTGATATGTTGACAATATGTGAATTCAGCAATTTAGCATGTAACAATAGATGCATAGCACGGTCTTCTTCAAAGAGTGTAGACATGGCTAAAGAATAATTCATCACAAAAATATGACAGACTTCTGATTTGTCCTTGTAGCTTTCTTTTTCTTTTAATTGAAGTTTTCTAAACAAAAATAAATAAAACCCATACCAAAAAGGAGAGGGGGGAGAGAGAGAGAGAGCATACAGCTAAAGCCTCGTGGAATATTTTAGTCGCTTTCTCTAATCTCACCGGGTCATCACTACCATCAGGCAGGGTCTTAAAAAAGAGGCTTCTCTCAAAGAGTGCAGAAAAGAATTGCCCAAACAGTGCGTCTTTAGACTCCCCTGCCAATAATGTGATCATCAAATGAAATGTAACATGCGCTGTAAACTGTGACAAAAACTTCATTTCATAATGCCAACACAATTCCATTTAAAGTATGTGATTCATGTGCAGATTCAATGAAATTATCACATTGAATTAGACAACTTTTAACTTTTATTCTCTTTGAGCAAGATCCTCCTAAAATGATTTAGTACTAATCCAGTATGCATAACCCCCTAACCCAGACCTTATATTTTTTTTTTTTTTGGTCAACAACCCGGGCATTATAATTTATATAATTTATAAAGTAATGATTCTGACAGCAATTGGAAGTGTAAACCAACGTTTCATAGGTGAGCCCATTAAGGTGAGTCTATTTTGGTCTCGCAAGGCAAGGCATAAGCCTTGAGGCATTGAGAAGTATACCATTCGAAACATGAATTATTTTATTAAAAAACTGTAAATTAAAAAATTGTGAAAGTACTGGGACATGTATATATTTAATACGGAGCAGGTTAAAAAAAGCACCATTGACATGGCTATGAAGTATCTGACATACGAGTACGACTGAAGGTGGGAGAACCATATACACAAAAGGAAAATCCTGGAGAAGTCTAGGAAAGAGGAAAGAATGAGGAGAGCTAACTACAAGGGCTAGTTCACATCCTTTGGAAGGAAGATTAGGGTTTAAAAAACATTACTTTGGGGATGAGTTCTATCGGGTAGGAGGGGGAAGAAGAAGAAGCAGGGTTCATCAAGGGATTAAACAAAAATTTACGTTTTGATTCTAAAACCAGCCATTAATGAATTGAATAAAAATGAAAAATTTCGGTAAAAAGGTCGTACCCAGTGCACAAGGCTCCCGCTTTACGCAGAGTCTGGGAGAGGTGAATGTCGGCTAGCCTTACCCCCATTTATGAAGAGACTGCTCCCAAGTCTCGAACCCGAGACCTACCGCTCATGGGCGAAGGCACTTGCCATCGCACCAAGTGCGACCTCTAAAAATGAAAAATTTCGGTAAATGGATAAAAACTTCCAAAAAAAGTATAAGGCTCAGAAAAATCGTCTTCTTCACCGCTAACAGCTTAGCCTACATTCGTGTTGCACAGCCTTCCATGAAAGAGCTAAAACAAATCTACCCGTAACAGAAATTTTCTAATGCTTTGCATCGAAGTGCACCTTGAGGCACACCTAAAAAAACTTTTAAGGCAGTAGTTCAATCCCTAGAGATGATTCATTTAATTGCAGATGCAACAGATAATATTCCTCTTAAGGAACTCACCCAATGATGAATTTCATGTACAAAATTGGAAGCAATTTAGCCAAACTTAATAAACCACCCAACAAGGCAAGGACACGCATATAGGAAACGTAAAATAGAATTAGAGAAAAGCAACAAAAGTGTAAATGCAATACCTAGATCATGGTGATTGCTTGTCAAATCCTTACCCTGATCAAATTAAAAACAAGAAATGAAACAGAGTCAAACTCAAAACTTTCAAACCTTATGGTAAATACATATATTACTAAGAAACAACCATATGCATGCAACTATAAAAGCATCATGGGATTTATGATCTTAAAGAAAATGAAAAATAAACCAAAAGAATGAAGAAAAACATAAAAGTCGCATGTTCTCAAATCAGGAAAGAAAAGTGCTCCCGTTAACTAATCTGATATCAAATTATTTATTGAGTATACAACTTAATTAAAGCGTACACAAATTCATTTGTAAACTAACAATAGAACAAACCAACCAAATAGTTAACAAATGCTAAAAACAAATTTCATCTTCATTTATATTTCACCTAGTCACATATTCTGCTTCTATTTCCGGCTGTTATCAAACAACCTCCAACTTAAGTAAAACCAGCATATACACCCAATACCTATCCTTTACCAATTATTGAGGATCTTTGAGATAAAGTTCAGTTTCTATCAGTTTTATGAGCTTCGGTTTCTAGTGAGTTCACTGGAATATCGCTTTCCTTGCTTTGTTTAGATTGGAAGGCAGCTATTTGCTAGCCTGGCTGTGTTTTTTATTTTAGGTTGTTGTTTGTTTTCGTTTTCATGGTTCTGTGTTCCTTGTTGGGGTAGCGGTGTTTGGGCTGATCTGCTAGACCACCTCTCTTTTCCTAATAAAACCGTCTCTTTATCAAAAAAAGACCTATATCAAAAGAGATCAAACCCTAACTTGGTCTGTCTTCCTCCCCTTTCCTGTTCATAAACTAACACTACGTATCCTTTTACTTCCGCATCTCCTTCCATTGAAACAAAGGATAAGGCCTACTAGCCCACAGATCTCATTCATCGAATTTTCCCCAAATTTCCAATCTCAGATTGTAAGCAAGTTTGCATTTTCATGGTCCATATTAACTTATAGATGACTAAAAAACAATTATAATGCATTACACCCATGGTGATTTACATAAGAATTTCTAAGGAATGATCAAAATAATGTGAAAGCCCCAGAGAATTTTATACCTTCGAAAGATTGGCATTATCAGCCCCCGGTGCAGCCGATGAACCAGGAGCATCAACTGAGTTTGATCGATGAACGTGATCAGGTTTCTTCTCCCGAAGCTTGTTCAACTCCGGTGAACTAAAAAGATCAACCAACGACAGGGGTTCAATCCCATCATCAGCAACAGATGTATTAAGATTAAAAGCCTCATGCAAGCATTCCCTTGCAACCTCAATGCTTTCATTATCAACACCAGAAGCTGGTTCAACTGCCCCAACCGAAACGAAACAAAACAACCCATGATCAGTGAGGGATTCGAAACCCATAATAGTAATTTGAAAGAATTAATCAACAAGCACATTGATGGTACAGAAATGATTCAAAGTCTACAGTTCAAGTGTATAAGTTCATCAATACTTTGAGGCATCCAAAATCAATGTAATAAAAATAATGCAAGGAACGAGCTTGAAACCCTAGAAATAATTTCACTATATCTATATATCACATTGCAATTACAATTATATATATATATATATATATCGAGAGAGAGAGAGAGAGAGAGAGAGAGAGAGAGACCGGAATTGAGGAAATCCAAGAAGGAGCGGACGATGCGACGAGAGAGAGGAGAATTGGTCTTCAAGTGAGCCATGGACTAACAGAGAGAGGTGACAGCCGCAGTGCGCATGATAGTGTGGAAGCGACCTGCGTGTCTGGGAGACTCGGAGTTCTCGGCTGACTATATTAGGGCTTTGTTTCGCTGCGGGACCTTTTGCTGTGTCAAAATTGGACCTTGTGAATTTTTTTTTTTTTTTTTGCCAAAAAAAAAAAAGTTGTGATTTGTTACAATTTTTCAATAAAAAAAGGACAATAATTGGGTACTGATCAGTAAGTATCCAATTTCACTGACTATCTACTTGGCCCAATAATTTTAAAACATCTGTCAATCTGAGGGCTTTGCCATCTCTGTAACCAAACACAAATCCATGCTTTAAACCCGTGACCAAACAATAGTCTTCCTCCTCTCCAACAAGTCTGCGTAAATCTTCAGAGCCGGTCACGGCGACCTCGTCGGCTGTGCCATCATCTTCCAGATACAAGCCATAGACTTCACTTCACCAATCTTGTCCTCCACAGCCACGCCGAGCTCGATCTCACTCGCCAAGATGAAGTCGGGTCCTTCACCAGCCTTGCCGCCGACAAACCCACATAGCTGCAGATTTCGTAGCCGTCATTCGCACTGCAGCGGTTGAATCAACGGTTGGAAGAGGGACTGGGGCGGTGATGGGATCAGTTGAGGAGAGAAGATGGAGGAGAAAAGGTGGGCTGAAGAAGAAACCATAGCGGCTTGGAAGATTTGCAGATATCGAAGAGGAAGAGTTCTGTTTGGTATTGGGTTTAAAGAGTTGGTTCGCGTTTGGTTACAAAGTTAGCAGAGTGTTGGGATTAACAGATGTCTTAAAATCATTGGGCCACACAGATGGTCAATTAAATTGGGTTACTGACTGTTTAGTACCCAAATATTCTCCATAAAAAAACTGATTTTGTTAGTCAAAATGATCCTAAGATTGGCGTAATTCATTTGATTCATGAGATTTAAAATTAATAGAGTGTGTTATGATTATTTATCCAAAATACAGCACGTGGTTCGTCTTAGAGCATGTCCATCCCAAGAAAATAGCTTAAGCTATTGGGCAATCTAAAACCTTTTCCCCATAATCACTCTAGCTCTACCTAATCAATTGGGCTCCAGGGGAGCCCGACATACCACACAGGATCGAATTGCCTAGCCCACGGACTAGGTGAATCTGGCGTTAGCCACGTAAATTTTTTATTTTTTGGCTAGGTGCGTGAGTTACAAGTGCTAGTACTAGCGAGTGAACCAACAGAAATACAGAGGTGGGGCCCGCACTGCAAGCACACCTAGCTGATCTGGGGTGGGGACGATGTGGCTCTGTCTAGACCGTTGGATTTCCAATGGTTTAAAAAAAAATGAATTTGAAAATAATGGCTAGTATACATGGAAAATTGTAACATCCCACATTACTCAGGGGAGTGGATCCTATAAGCCTTATATGTATATTCTCATCTCTACCTAGCACGAGACCTTTTGGGAGCTTACTGGCTTCGGGTTCCATTGGAACTCCGAAGTTAAGCTAGTTTGCACAAGAGCAATCTCATGATGGGTGACCCACTAGGAAGTTCTTGTGTGAGTTCCTAGAAACAAAATCGTGAGGGCGTGGTCAGGGCCCAAAGCGGACAATATCGTGCTACAGTGGAGTCGAGCCCGGGATATGGTGGGGGCCCAGGTCGGGATGTGACAATTTGGTATCAGAGCCAATCCATGGCCAGATGTGTGTCGACGAGGACGTCGAGCCCCTAAAGGGGGTGGATTGTAACATCCCACATCACCCAGGGGAGTGGATCTTGTAAGCCTTATATGTATATTCTAATCTCTACCTAGCACGAGACTTTTTGGGAGCTCACTAGCTTCGGGTTCCATCGAAACTCCGAAGTTAAGCGAGTTTACGTGAGAGTAATCCCATGATGGGTGACCCGCTGAGAAATTCTTGTATGAGTTCCCAGAAACAAAACTATGAGGGCGTGGTCAGGGTCCAAAGCGGACAATATCGTGCTATGGTGGAGTCAATCCTGGAATGTGGTGGGTGCTTGGGTCGGGATGTGACAAAAATTATGGTCGTTAGATATTCCAGTCAAAGATCCAGATTTTTCAGGCTTCAAAATTAAAAAATAAAGAAAAATCAGAAGAAAAAAAAATCTTATTATTACCGTTGGGATTATGTGTCAAAATCTGGGCTTTTGGATTAATCATAGAATGTAATCCAATGGTCCATCTTAATTAGGTTAGGTAAAAATTATTAAAAAATACAAAAAAAAAATTTATAAATTTTGTTCTATATTCAATTTGGTATGTTATTTTTAATTTTAATTTTTTTGGCAGAATTTGGTATGTTATTTAAAATAAGAGAATCGTTATATAAACTAAAAGCATCTTTATTCTAAACAACATAAATAACACACAAATAAAATTACAAAATCACATCAAATAAAATTTAAAAAAAACATCAAATAAACTTACAAAAACACACCAAATAAACTTAAAAATAAAAATAAAAAAACCTACTAAGAACATTTTTCTTCCATAGAAGCTTGTTTTAAATGTTTTTAGCTTGTTTCAATACCCACAAGTGCTTAATCAAGCCACTTTGACGCCTATTGTGAATGTATGAAGATTGAATAGAAGTATAATGTTCATATTAGGGAGAATGACAAGTCATCCAAGTCTGCTACTGTTAATAATTCTGTTACTGTAAATTAACTGATTGTATTAGTTGTGATTAGTTAAGATAGTTATAAAGTAGTTAGGGGTATCTATGTAAATAGCCAAAGGCTATATATATTCCTACACAATGTGTAAAGTTCTCAGTCAAGTAAATACAATCAAGAAAACTTACTGTTGAAGTTTTCTGTTTCTACATGGTATCACGCCATTCCGCTTCACAGCTTCGATCTTTCTCTTCGCTTGCTGCATCGATCGACTCTTGATCGATTTTTCTTCTCTGATCTTCTCTTCGCTTGCTGCATCGATCGACTCTTGATCGATTTTTCTTCTCTGATCGTCACTTCTTCCCTTCCGATCTTGTAGTATTTCTTGATTTCTGTCAGTAATGGCGGCTCAATCGACTGGTTCATCTTTTCCGGTCATCTCCCCCTCGAGCCCAAACCCTAATTTCTCTGGAAACCCTAATTCCTCTGGAAATCCGAGTCCTCTGACTTCCTACACTTCTCTCACAATTCATAACATCGGCAGCATGGTGCCGATCAAGCTCAAAAGATCCAATTACCTACCATGGCGCGCCCTGTTTGGCCCGATTTTCCGGCGATACAAGCTTCTTGGAGTAATCGATGGTACTGACGTCTGTCCATCGCCATTTCTGCCTGATCGTAGCATCAATCCTGCTTTTGAGGACTGGTATGAGAAAGATCAAAATCTTTTGATCTGGTTGAATTCCACACTTTCTGAGGAAATCATCCCGTTCACGGTTGGGGTTTCATCCTCTCGAGAACTTTGGGTAAAGCTTGAACAGCGCTTTGGTGGAATTTCAGAGGCTCATATCCATCAGTTGCGATCGCGCCTTCAATCTGTTTAGAAAGGATCGCGTTCTATCTCTGACTATCTTCAAGAACTCAAGGAAATTTCAGATTCTCTGCAAGCTGCTGGTGCTTCTGTCTCTGATCGAGATCTTATCGCCGCCACACTACATGGCTTGCCTGATGAATTTGAGTCTTTCATCGACTGTATCATGCTCCGATTGTCCTCTACCTCTCTTGATGAACTTCATGGCCTCCTTCTCACAAAGGAATTGTCTATGGCCAGACGCAAAACTGTCAGTTCATCTCCTGTCCCTGAATCTTTTCAGGCTTTCTCGGTGCAGTCTCAGCCTCCTCTCCTTCCTACTCCATCTGCTTTTGCTGCTCAGAATCTCCCTCTTCAATCTGCATCTCGGTTCAACTCTAATCGTGGCAGGAACACTAAGGGCCAGTTCTTTTCCAATCGAGGTCATCGAGGTAATCGTGGTAATTTTCCTAATAACCGTGGCAATCGAGGTTATCAAGGTTTTCGCAGCAATCAAGGCTCTTCTCACTTCAAAGTGCTTTGTCAAATCTGTGGTTCTACCAGTCATGAGGCTATTGACTGCTTTGATCGTATGAATCCTGACATCTGTGGTCGTATTCCTCCAGCCAAGCTTGCTGCCATGTGTGCACAACATTCTGCTAAACCATCTCAGCCTTGGTTAATTGATTCAGGGGCAACCTCTCATATCACTAATGATGTTGCTAACCTCACCTCTCCTACTCCCTACACTGGCGAGGATAAAGTGTATATTGGAGATGGTAAAGGTTTATCCATCCTCAATGTTGGTTCATCTACTCTGCACACCTCTCATAACTCTTTTCAATTGCGAAATGTTTTACATGTTCCCCACATAACCCATAATCTCTTATCTGCTTATCAGTTTGTTAATGATAATAATTGTTCATTGACACTTGACCCTTATGGATCCTATGTCAAGGATCGTATTTCGGGGAAGATGCTTTTACGGGGACCGGTTAGAGATGGCTTCTATCCTTTTCAAAGTTCCAGCAATCTTCATCCTCTTTCACCTACAGCTTTACTTAGTATTAAAGCTCCAGTTACAATTTGGCACAAGCGTTTGGGTCACCCTTCCTCCTCCATTTTCAGAAGGCTCCTTTCATCCAATAATCTTGCTTTACAAGGCAAGTCTACTGTGGACTTTTTCTGTTCGGATTATGCTCTTGCCAAGAATCATAAGCTTCCATTTAAAGCTGCTACTTCATCAACAACTCACAGCCTTCAACTACTGCACTGTGATCTGTGGGGACCTGCCTCAATCACATCAAGTAGTGGTTTTCAATATTATTTGCTCATTGTTGATGACTATAGCAAATATAGTTGGTTCTTTCCTTTGAAATCTAAGTCAGATGTATTTTCTACATTTGTTGTCTTCAAATCATATGTAGAAAATTCACTTGGAAATAAAATAAAGGTTCTGCGTTCAGATTCAGGGGGTGAATTTACTGGTCACTCTTTTGCATCATATCTCAGCAAACATGGCATTCTTCATCAGTTCAGTTGTCCCCACACCCCTGAGCAAAATGGTTGTGCAGAAAGAAAGCACAGGCACCTTGTTGAAATAGCTCGCACTTTGCTTCTTGCATCTCATGTCCCTCATATTTTCTGGGTAGAAGCATTCTCCACTGCTATCTATCTTATTAATCGCCTTCCTATTTCTGGCATTTCACAGTCCCCTTGGCAGTTGCTATTTCACAACCATCCAGACTACTCTAAGCTCAAAGTTTTTGGTTGCCAATGCTTTCCTTGGCTCAAACCTTACTTTCATAGCAAATTGGATCCCAAGAGCAAAAAGTGTGTTTTCTTGGGGTATAGTCTTCAACACAAAGGCTATAGGTGCCTTGATCCTATCACCAATCGCATCTACATCTCTCGTCATGTTGTATTCGATGAAAGTACTTATCCATTTCAGTTGTCCCACAATCAACCCTCTTTTCCTGTTCCAAGTCCTCCATCTTCCTCACCAACAATTTCTTCCTCTCTGGATCTTCATTTTAGCAAACACATTCCTCCTGTTTTCAGTCAGCCATCTACATCACCATTATGTGCTTCTGTGCCTGTTCCTATTTCTTCATCTTCATCTTCCCCTGCACCTGTCTCAGTTGGCTCTTCTTCCAGTTTTGTTCCTCCTTCAGCACATTCATCTTTCTCCCAAAATCAACAGAGTCATCCTCCTGCCCCTGTTAATTCTCATCCAATGATTACTAGATCCAAGGCTGGTATACTCACGTCGAGAGCCTGTGCAGCAACTAAGCACCCACTTCCAGTTGATATGGATTATGTTCCTACAACATACTTGCAAGCTTCTAAGCATGCTCATTGGAGGCAAGCTATGCAAGATGAATTTAATGCCTTGCTAACCACTGGTACTTGGTCTCTTGTTCCTTCTCACCATTCTCAAAACTTAGTGGGCTGCAAGTGGGTTTTCCGGATTAAGAAGAAGCCCGATGGCACTGTTGACAGATATAAAGCCCGGCTTGTGGCCAAGGGTTTTCATCAACAAGAAGGTATTGACTTTCAAGAAACCTTCAGTCCAGTTGCCAAACCGGTTACGATTCGGATCCTTCTTACCCTTGCTGTGCAATATAATTGGTTTCTCAATCAATTGGACATTAGTAATGCCTTTCTTCATGGAGACTTAAAGGAGGATGTCTACATGCAACAACCCCCTGGTTTTGTTGATCCCTTACACCCTACATCTGTTTGTAAGTTGAGGAAATCGTTGTATGGTCTCAAACAAGCTCCTCGAGCTTGGTTTGATAAACTGTTCCAAGCTCTTCACTCTCTTGGATTCACCCAATCATCCTCAGATGCTTCTTTATTTGTTCTCAATGGTCCTCAGTTAGTCATTGTCCTTGTCTATGTTGATGACATTCTTGTCACCGGACCCTATCCTCACCTCTGTCAACACTTCATTCAGCAACTTGGGGCTCAATTTCCAGTAAAAGACCTTGGTCCTCTTCATTATTTCTTGGGATTAGAAGTACATCGATCTTCCCAGGGTATATTTCTCCATCAAACAAAGTACTTATTGGATCTTCTCAAGAAAACAAATATGGAGGGTGCAAAACCTTGTTGCACTCCCCTTGGCTCTAAGAAATTAGATCACAGTGGCCCTCTTCTGTCCAATCCTACTGAATATCGCTCCATTGTTGGTGGTTTACAATATCTTACTTGGACTAGACCCGACCTTGCTTTTGCTGTGAACCAAATCTGCCAATTCATGCATGCTCCTAGGGAACAACATCTCCAGGCAGCAAAAAGGGTTCTCAGATTTCTCAAAGGCTCTATCTCACATGGTGTGTGGTTCACTAAAGGCCCTGTCCATCTTTCTGCCTACTCGGATGCCGACTGGGCTGGTTGCACAATTGACAGGAGATCAACCACTGGTTATTGTGTATTTTTGGGTTCCAATCTTATCAGCTGGAGTGCCAAGAAGCAAAGTACTGTTGCAAGGTCCTCTACAGAGGCTGAATATCGCTCCTTAGCTCACACAGCTGCTGAGATAACTTGGGTTTGCAAGATTCTCAAAGATCTGCACTATCCTCTCTCTACATTCCCTACTCTTTGGTGTGACAACATATCAGCAATATCTTTAGCATCTAATCCTGTCTTTCATGCTCGAACAAAGCATGTTGAGATCGATTATCACTATATTAGAGAATTGGTTTTGGCTCAACTTCTCAAAGTCAAGTTCATCTGCAGTGAAGACCAATTAGCTGATCTTCACACCAAGTCTCTGTCTAAAACCAGATTTAATTATCTGTGTTCCAAGCTTCCCATTGGCCTCATTTCTGATCCCCCTTCTCGCTTGAGGGGGTGTATTAGGGAGAATGACAAGTCATCCAAGTCTGCTACTGTTAATAATTCTGTTACTGTAAATTAACTGATTGTATTAGTTGTGATTAGTTAAGATAGTTATAAAGTAGTTAGGGGTATCTATGTAAATAGCCAAAGGCTATATATATTCCTACACAATGTGTAAAGTTCTCAGTCAAGTAAATACAATCAAGAAAACTTACTGTTGAAGTTTTCTGTTTCTACAGTTCAATAACTCTTCCATTGTAACGTCAATTCCTTTCCAATGACTTATGTTGCACGGGTTCTTTGGTGGCGTCATGAGCACAATATATCTGTGCTCTGGAATTGTTCATCGTGTTTGGTTCAGATTCATAAATGGCATCATAATCATACTTATCTTCTACAATCATATTGTGGAGAATGATGCATGTTATCATGATGGATCAAAATGCCTTACATCAAACAATCTGCAGCACCCTTGACAATTGCCCAATGAGCTTGGCATTTACCAATACAACACTGCACATCCTTCGTACACCCCTCTTGGCATGTGAAGTGTTTCTCCTTTGTACTTTGCCACTATTTTGACAAATGATGTTCACATTGGATAAATGTCGTCTGCTAGGTAGTACGCTACCGAGTACACAGTTCCATTGATTGCTTATGTGACTTAAGGAGCTCTTGCTTACAGCACATCATTGAACACTAGGAATTGACCTAGAACACTAAAAAAAAGCATGTCAAATGACCCCATAGCATGCATGACACGACGAATATGTGAGGCTTTCTCACTTCTTGCTTCATCATTTCTCCTTTTACGTTCTTCACCCTCTTGCTCTTATATCTCAAACAACGCATTTCCTCCCTCCTCAAGATCGAACAATTCATTCTCTAGCTCTACGATTTCTAACAATCTCCTTAAAGAAGACATTATAAGAACTCAAGATTTCTGAACTATAAGAAGGATTTTCAAAGATTTTCATTTTGGTGTGTTACCTTAGGATGGATACAATACGGTTGAGCAAATAGGTACAAGATCCGCAGGTCAGGGCGGGTTCGGGATGAGGCGGGGAAAGGGTATCTACATGGGCGGGTGGTTCCATAATTTTAGAATCCTGGGCCCCGAACGACCCGTTCTACCATAACAATTGCTTTACTTTTTCAGTCTTCTTCCCCCATTCCCAGATTGCCCCACTTTCTTTCTCCGTTCTCGTTCTCTTCTCCCTCCCACCCCTCTACTGTGTCGACATCACAACAGCCACTAGGCTCACCAAACAAGTCACGACTCACGAAATCACTTCACCATTGGAGAATACGAAGATTGTGAAGCTCCAAATTGGAGAAGATGATGGGCTTAACTCGGCTGCTGACCACCCAATTTGGTTCGACTCGGCCGGTTCCGTGTCACTCTTGACTCGATCGATGACCTTATCGCCACGATCCAGGACTAGACTGCCATGGCCGACAACAAGTCCATCGGCATCACAAATCCTGAGGTTATTCAGTCGACCATATTATTGCTCGAGGATGAGTTCTTATACAGCATGCCATGTCCTGAAATTCTACATGCAATTTCTAATTTTTGAAGAATATTAATCGCTAATGTCACTAACACATAATTAATTAAATCCTAATGTCACTAACACATAATTAGTGTGGGATTAGCAATCAAATGAAGCCCTCATGCAACTATAAATGCCATGGCACCTTTGCCTAACTAGGATAAGCAGCTACTTAACAATGGATGAAGTTAATCCATCATACATTCTATATATCAGAGGAATACAGGCCTATAAACGTAATCACCGAAGGCGAAGGAATCCCGTTGATCGATCTCTCTCCGATAACCATCCGGGAAGGGTGGGCCGGTTCAAACCATAAGGTTGTGGAAGAGCCTGCTGCTAAGATAGGGGAGGCTTGCAGGGCCTGGGGGGTTCTTCACGGTGATCAACCATGGCGTGCCTTCAGATATTCAGAGAAGAATTCACAGTTCGACAAGAAGCACGGCTTCTATATGCGGATGACTGACTACTAGATTGTTGCTTAACCTATGGATTTCAAATGCTCAAATTTCACCAGTCATTGAAATAGAACAGTTTCAGCTCCGTGAGATGCTTCAAGTGATGCTGTGTTTTACGGGTGACGGTTACCAAGTAAAAACATTGTAGTTCTACACCTTTTATTTACGCACTAACAACCGGAACTTTAAATTATTGAGCTAAGAAATTACAAACGAGAAACCGCTGGCTGAATATGAGGCCTCATACAGGCGGAATCATGCATGAACTTTGTCTACAATGGCCTTTCAATCCGATGGTATTTTCTTGCTATTAATAAAATGACACCAACATTCTCTAAAACTCTCCTTATAGTAGAAGAACACATGCTCATTTCTACGTTCTGCAAAATTTCATTAGCAGAGGACTCGTATATTTACGCATACAAACTGTTCTGATGTTGCTTGCTTGTCAAGGAAGAATATATACAACACTGACATCTAGAGTGATAACTTACACAAGGCAAAGGGTGCAAACTCTGGAATGACCTGTTGGCCCGACCTCTCAACTAGTCTGAATTTTAAGTTCAAGATGTTGCTGTTTTCAAGCACCAAAGTGCAGCAGCATAGCTCAAAATAAAATAGAATCATAGCTCATTTAGTTTCTTTTGTCTTCGAGTTCTTCTAGCCACCTGAAAAGAGTAACCAAACAGAAACAGTGGAATAAGTAACCAGGGATATATTAAACACAAACATGCAAGGGACAACGTCTTATTGGGCTGGCAGTTTTGTAAGCAAATTTGGAATTTCTGTCTTCCTAGATTGATGAATCAAATTGTGCAAAACGTGTAGACGCTCATGCGAATTTACTAAAAGCCTATGATCAAAGCCAATGATTCAACGCTGTGCCTATACAGTTTGTTATTTGGATTCAATATTTATTAAATAGGACAGGAAAGAAAATCAAGGTGTTCTACTCTCCAGTAGAAGTCAGAGAAACACTTATTGAAGAATTATGGAAGACATTTAGATGAAGATCTTAGCTTGTAACAGTTTCACAAATATGGGAAGAAAATACGATTCTTTTTAGGCTATGTAATTCACTTGGAGTATATTGTTCCCAAACAGTATAAAGCAAAAGAGAATATAGTTCTTGACATTTATCAGGATAATTTGACTCGGGAGTTGCATTATCTACATAAATATCGAAGAAATAAAGAGACAAAGCTCCATGCAAGGAAATTATTCGACCTGACACGTCAAAACATAAGAGCAAAATAAAATGATAATACCGAAAAATAAAATGCAAGCCTTACAGCATCCTCATTTGCATTAGTAACTTCTGATGCCGAGGTGTCCACAAAAGCTTTTTTCCCCAGCTTTCGTTTCTGCCACATCCAAAACTACAGAGTAAGCATAAAATCATTGGAACAGTGCAATGAACTCAATTACCACAATTCATGAGTACACATTGCAGGTACAAAAAGGCACAATAACTTTCATGCTACAGTTGAATGTTGTCAAATGGCATTTACTCCTGGGTGGTTCCAGACTTCAAGCATGCATTGGAAACTTTAATGAATGATGCATCAAGTAAATATGAAACCGGCTAAAATATATATCCATAATACATAAGTATATAATGCACGTAAAACATAAATCCATTCCAAGCTTGCATCGTATAAGCACACTTCCTTTAAAGAAACAATGTAGATTGTTACCCACTATCAATGTTGCATCAGACTGGGCGTGGTGATACAGATATCTAGTTTTTGACTAAAACTAACTATATGGAGACAGAAATGGAATTTCATTCAAGTCCACTTAAGCTTTCAACAATATAGACACTTTTTGTTTGATGGGGCCTAGGTGTCCCCCTTCCTAGGGGACAATATAGCCACCTTTTGAACGAACAGTGTAGCCACTTAAAATTGTAAATGTTAAACAACTTAAACTTAAGTTAACATTTGCAAGCTAATAAAACATTCATGGTATTTCACTCTTACCCTTTCCTCCAGTGAACCCTCACTTATAGGTTCCCAGCTCTTACTTTCCAAGCATACTAATTGAACATCCCCGCTACCATCACATGTGATCTGCCAATGAAAAAATGGGAAATTAATCACAATAATTCAGATCAAGCAGAATGGCAATGGCTTTGATAAATACATAATGAATCCAGCTTACAAATTTACAATACATAAAGATGAAATAAAGGCAATGCATATTATTCTCTAAAAATTTTCCACATAATTTACTGAATGATCAAAATAGTTGTTTAAAAATGGAAATAAAAAAATACAGTCATGTTTATTCACCTTGTATGTATTGTTTTGAGTATTATAACCATCCACTGTACCTGAATAAAAACTGGAAAACAAAAACAATTATTGTTATAAAGCAGGGCTACAACGGTGCTGAAAAATCATCTCCTAGATTGGGGAGATGCTCACCATTTATCTTCTGGAGACAAAAATTTGATCCTTTGCCCAATCAATGCCTCAGCCTTCTTACCAATTTCCTACATAATTAATTATAAAATATTTCTCAGGACACCGAAATGTCAAAAATGCAATACAATTTCAAGGGCATTCTCAGAGAGCTTATTCTTACCTTTAAGCTGCAAGGACCCTTTAGATTCGATCTGGGGTCATTGGATTCCACATTAATGCTTCTTTTCACATTAACATTTCCCATCAATGGAATGGTATTTTTTTTAATATTCTGGACAGTGACATTTGATCCACCGACTGTAGCCACAGAATCACAAGATGAAAGTATTTCTTTTTCCAAAGTAATATCAGATTTTTTAGATAAACCATTCTGGTAACCAATATCAGAATCATTGGGAGAGAGATCCCGTTTTCTTCTACATCCTCCTCTACAGGTGCCTTGTTTCTCAGCCTTTCGGGGTTCAGCTTCCCCATCATTGCACAAATTAACTATCTTGGAAGATGTTACGATATGTTTGCTGTCCTTGACAACACCAGATTGTGTGATATCCTCTTGACATTTACGCCCACGTCTAGGAAGAGCACCGGCAGGCTGAAATGCGAATAAAGATTTCTAACAAGATGATAATAGGAAGAAATACCATTAAGACAATCATGGGGGCAATATAACTAAAGCTGTAAAGAAACATTGGAGATACATACCAAAGAGAGATTTGATTTAAATATGTCAACTACTCTTTTGAAAAAGTACTCATCAAAACATGATTGAGTGAGGCATCTTGAATTGGACTGCAGAGAACAAATAATCAAAACGTAAAATGATGTGGAACTTTTAACTAGAAATTTAAATTTCTTCCAGCCAAAAGATAAAGAAAAGAATACCAAATCTTATTAAAAATTGCTCATCACTTTTATACGAAATACTTACTTTATATAAGGATGATGGTAGAAAAATTTTCCCAGGAGCATGTAATGAGGAGAGGGCATTGTGATTTGTTAACGTCACAAAAGAATGCCCAATTTCTGCCAGAATATGCAGCTTCTGCATCATAAGAAAAACCTCCTTTCCTCAATTATAAAACATAAACATAAGGTGAGATAGGAGAAAGATCTTCTGAAGGGAAAACTCTTACACCGGTTAATTCAGTGTCTATAGCATCCTCAGCTCTCTTAATTGCACGAAAAATGCAAATCAAATACAAGACAGAATCCTTGGCAACATCCAGAGCCCCATCAGCATTACTAGCATTGACTAAAACCTGCAATAAACCTAACAGTGGACTGCAAAGAGAAACATAATCCAAAGTTTGTTACCATAGCTGCATTCATATTCAGTACTAGGCAATCTCCAATGTGATTAAGTTAACCAGATATATTTATATACCCGCAAAACTGAGCATATGCTTTTTCATCTTGACAGTCTTCAGGTGGGAAGCCTGTATCATGAGCAAGAATATGGATCAAGAACACCACTATGTATGCTGGAAAATCAGTGTTTAATCCTTCTTGGACTCCAGAGATTTGACGCACTTGAGCTTCTCTACTGTAATCTTTGACAAATTCTGCAATATATTTTAACGACTAAAATGAACGGTATCAGCATACAGTCATTGCTCAAGTCTACAGAAATAACTCATAGATATATCACATTTAGCATACATCATCCTGCAGATCCTTGAGGCAATCTGAAGTGGCCATTGCGAAAGCACATGCATATCTACTAGGTATAACATGCTCCTTCAGTAATTTGTGAGTTTTATCAAGAAATGATCTTCTCACCAATGGAGAATCATCCTGAAATGTGAGGAAAAAAATGACCATGAAAATATAAATAAGTGGCAATTCAAGAGTGCCAATGAAATAAAATTTGAAGAAACTGAAGAGTATATAAACAGGAAGGGATGCAAGCAACTAACTGGACTAAGCATTAACTGGTGATTGATATCAGATACAAAACACACCTATTGCTTGGTTCTCAATGCCATCTAATATTTGTCTTTTATAAATTTTATCAAGTGCATTTCTTTTACCATTTGTCAATCAATCTATGAATGGAACAACTCACTGGAAGACTCGGTGAATATTATTAAGTTAGCGACAGATAAAGGAGGAGGGGGAGGGCGTCAGGTAGTCGACAGCCGGCACTCCATGATCACGTCGAATCCTTATGAAAATGAATCCAGAACAAAATCGCGCTAAAGCTAGGGCGTCACCCGTAAGTGGCGCGCTGTGTGGCCTGAGCACAGTGATAAGTGAGCAAGGGTCGCTGTATCTCCATCGGCACCCGGATGCAGTGTTAAATGAGCAAGGGGGCCATAGAAACTTCTTTTCGAACGACTCCACTCAAAGTTGTTTGGGAGCATATGCTCCTATCAACTTTACCCGGGACACACAAAAGAAGTACTTTGATCCTATTAGACGGGGGAGGGTGAAGAAGCTAGGACAGAAGGGTAGAGTTCAAGAGAGCAAAATGCGTTTAGGAACGTGGAATATAGGAACCTTAACGGGAAAATCTATGGAAGTAGTGGAAGTTATGGTGAGGAGAAGGATAAATATTATGTGCCTACAAGAAACTAAGTGGGTTGGTAGTAAGGCAAAGGATCTAGAAAACTCAGGGTTTAAACTTTGGTATTCGGGCACAAATAGAACGAGAAACGGTGTTGGCATCATCGTGGACAAGACCTTGGTACAAGATGTTGTAGATGTCAAGAGGGTAGGAGATAGAATCATGGCAATCAAGATTGTAATAGGACAAGAACTTATCAATGTGATTAGTGCGTACGCACCTCAAGTAGGGTTGGATACGAGTTCGAAGGAGAAATTTTGGGAAGATCTTGGAGACTTGGTGCAAGGAATTGCTCAGACGGAGAAGTTATTTATAGGAGGAGATTTAAATGGACACGTGGGCAGGGAGACAGGCAACTATGGAGGTTTTCATGGTGGCCATGGTTTTGGGGAGAGAAACGAGGATGGGGAAGCTATCTTGGATTTTGCAATGGCATATGATCTCTTCTTAGCCAACACCTTCTTTAAGAAGAGAGAAGAACATGTGATCACCTACAAGAGTGGGTCGTCAAAAACACAAATAGATTTTCTTCTAATGAGGAAAGGGGATCGTATAACTTGTAAGGATTGCAAAGTTATACCAGGAGAGAGCGTGGCTAATCAACATCGCTTGTTGGTGATGGATGTACATATCAAAAGAGTAAGACAAAAGAACAAGACTTGGAAGTGCCCAAGGACTAGATGGTGGAATCTAAAAGAAGAAAAACAAGCCATTTTCAAAGAGAAGGTAATCACCCAATGTGTGTGGGATAGAGAGGGGGAAGCTAGCCAAATGTGGGATTCCATGGCTAGTTGTATCCGAAAAGTAGCAAAAGAGGTATTAGGAGAGTCCAAGGGCTTTGCCCCACACCAAAAGGAATCTTGGTGGTGGAATGAGGAGGTACAAACAAAGGTGAAGGCTAAGAAGGAATGTTGTAAAGCCTTATACAAGGAGAGGACTGATGAAAATGGTGAAAGGTATAGAAAAGCGAAGCAAGAGGCGAAGAAAGCTGTCAGAGAAGCTAAGTTAGCGGCTTACGACGATATGTATAAACGACTAGATACCAAAGAAGGAGAGTTGGATATCTATAAACTATCTAGAGCAAGGGAAAAGAAGACAAGGGACCTAAACCAAGTGAGGTGCATCAAGGATGAGGATGGAAATGTTCTTGCTACAGAGAACGCGGTTAAAGACAGATGGAGAGGTTATTTTCATAATCTTTTCAATGAAGGACATGAAATGAGTGCTTCTTTAGGGGAGTTGAGTAACTCAGAAGAGTGTAGAAACTACTCTTTTTATCGTCGAATCCGGAAGGAAGAAGTGGTTGTAGCTTTGAAGAAGATGAAGCATAAAAAAGCAATAGGCCCAGACGATATACCAATCGAAGTGTGGAAACTTTTGGGAGAGACAGGTATAACATGGCTCACTGACCTTTTCAATAGGATTTTGAAAACGAAGAAGATGCCAAATGAGTGGCGAATGAGCACTTTGGTGCCTATCTACAAGAATAAGGGCGACGTACAAAATTGCATGAACTATAGGGGTATTAAGCTAATGAGTCATACAATGAAGCTCTGGGAGAGAGTCATTGAGCATAGATTGAGGCAAGAGACACGGGTTTCGGACAACCAATTCGGGTTCATGCCAGGGCGCTCAACCATGGAGGCAATCTATCTCTTACGAAGATTGATGGAAAGATATAGAGATGGGAAAAAGGATTTACACATGGTCTTTATAGATTTGGAAAAAGCGTATGATAGGGTCCCAAGAGACATTCTTTGGAGGATTTTAGAGAAGAAAGGAGTACGAGTAGCATATATCCAAGCTATAAAGGATATGTATGAAGGAGCAAAGACTGCCGTAAGAACTCATGAAGGACAAACCGAAAGCTTTCCCATAACTGTAGGATTACATCAAGGCTCATCCTTAAGTCCTTACCTTTTTGCGTTGGTAATGGATGAGTTAACACGACATATTCAAGATGATATTCCTTGGTGTATGCTTTTCGCAGACGATATAGTGTTGATAGATGAAACTCAGGAAGGGGTAAATGCAAAGCTTAACCTTTGGAGAGAAGTGTTGGAATCTAAAGGTCTTCGCCTAAGCCGATCAAAGACAGAATATATGGAGTGCAAGTTCAGTGCAAATGGAGGCCAAAACGAGTTAGGGGTGAGGATCGGAGATCAAGAAATACCAAAGAGCGACCGTTTTCGTTACCTAGGATCTATCTTGCAAAAGAACGGAGAATTAGATGGAGATCTCAACCATAGAATACAAGCTGGATGGATGAAGTGGAAGAGTGCATCCGGCGTGTTGTGTGACCGCCGTATGCCACTGAAGCTCAAGGGAAAATTTTATAGGACGGCAATAAGGCCGGCGATGCTGTATGGCACAGAATGTTGGGCGGTGAAACATCAACACGTACACAAAATGGGTGTAGCGGAGATGAGGATGCTTCGTTGGATGTGTGGGCACACGAGAAAGGATAAGATTAGGAATGAGGATATCCGGGGTAAAGTAGGAGTAGCCGAAATTGAAGGAAAGATGAGAGAAAATCGGTTACGGTGGTTTGGACATGTGCAAAGAAGGCCTACTGACGTTCCGATTAGAAGATGCGACTATGGGACAGAGGTTCAGGGCCGAAGGGGTAGAGGAAGACCTAGGAAAACTTTGGAAGAGACTCTAAGAAAAGACTTAGAGTACTTAGATCTAACGAAGGACATGACACAGGATCGAGCACAATGGCGTTCTAAGATTTATATAGCCGATCCCACTCAGTGACTTGGATTTTCCAAGTCTCCAACCGAGAAGTTTTCCTCACTCGGGAAATTAAGGGAACACTACCCCAACCTACATGCTCCACTCAGAAAGCTTCAACATACAAGCTTTAACAAAAGAAAATTCAAAGAACTTAGCGAAGAAGGCTTTGGTGTATTTAACACAATACGTTGAAATGAAGGAAAGCTTATTTATTGATATCCCCGATAAGCTACAAATATGTACATATACATGAGTCAAAATAAGCACACAAGAGGGAGCCTTCACAAAGGTTGCTTAGGAGAAGTCTCAGCAGTCGGTAGAGCCCCAGAAAGAGAAGGCACCGGAGGGGGATCATTTGGAGCCTCAGTACTGGACAGAACCCTAGAAGGAGGAGGCATCAGAGGTTGATCATTTGGAGCTTCATTACGCGGTACAGCCCCAGAAGACGAAGGCAATAAATGCCTTTGGAACAAACCCACAAATCTCTGATGATCAAGTAAAACCTGACCATCAGTTTCTTTCATCTGGTCAAGCTTCCTCTTCATGTTTGTAGCATAGTCATGTGCGAGCCGGTGCAACTGTTTATTCTCATGCTTGAGCCCTCTAATCTCCTGTTTGAGACTCATCACTTCAGCCGCCAATGATTCAACTTGGCGGGTTCGAGCAAATAGGCGTTGGGCCATATTAGACACAGAACCTGCACACTGAACACTGAGAGCCAGCGAATCCTTAACAGCTAACTCATCAGACCGTTTGGAAAGTAGTCTGTTATCTTTGGGAGTGAGAAGGTTCCTGGCCACCACCGCAGCGGTCATATCATTCTTCATCACGGAATCCCCAACGGTAAGAGGACCAGTAGGGGAGACGAAGGATGGGCGCCATATGTTGTCTGGAGAAGGCGGGGCTGCCTCTTCAACAAGGTTCAAGTCAAAACGACGGTCGGAGGGGCCAGACATTTTCAAAGGTGTTGAAGAGAGAAGAGGTCGGACAAATCAAGATCTTAGAAGTGCAAGAATGAAGCTTCTACTGGTGGAGATTCAAATGTGCTTTGGAACTTAATGCCAGCCCCTATAAAAATCTGCACTCGACGAAGCTTCAGAAATCGAAGAGGCGCCTGCTCAGAAATCGAAGAGGCGTTTGCTTTCTCAAAAGCTGGGCTGCTTAGAGATCACGAGGGTTGATCTCAGAAATCGAAGAGGCGTTTGCTTTCTCAAAAGTTGGGCTGCTCAAAGACCACGAAGGCCGATCTCAAAAATCGAAGAGGTGCTCGCTTTCTCAAAAGCTGGGCTCCCCAGAGACCACGAGGGCCGATCTCAGAAATCGAAGAGGCACCTACTTTTCCAGCCTTTTCCAGCCTTGTCAGCACCTGTCACACGCACACTCAGTTTTGCGGAAATTATGGGCATTCTGTCAAAGACTTCTGGGAAAGTAGAAAACACATGAATCTTACTGTTCAATCACCCACTTCTCACACGCAACAATAGCTCATGGGTACCACAGATAACTTTGCCAAAGTTCTCTGCCAAAGTTGAGCACGTGAAGCTTGCAGCTCCCACTACATCGCTCTGACCAAGAAGGGTAAAAGAATAGCAAAGAAACAGCACTAACAAAGTTTAGACCCATAAATTTTGAAGGTCTAGCTACCATATTATTACCCACAAGGGTAAAGGAACAGTACCACTGCTGGATAATTGGAAAGTCCCTGTGTGTCAACCTCTGTGCTTCGTGGCAAGGTAGACTAGCAAACATGCCCAACCTTTACTCACATTCGAGAAAACACTCCCAATAAGATTGCTTGCTCCAAAATCGAAGAGGCACCGTCCTCCGAATCTCGAGAGCCAGACTCCCAACATGACTACTTTCTTAAAAATCGAAGAGAGGGTAAAGGAACAGTACCATTGCTGGATAATTGGAAAGTCCCTGTGTGTCAACCTCTGTGCTTCGTGGCAAGGTAGACTAGCAAACATGCCAAACCTTTACTCACATTCGAGAAAACACTCCCAACAAGATTGCTTGCTCCAAAATCGAAGAGGCACCGCCCTCCGAATCTCGAGAGCCAGACTCCCAACATGATTACTTTCTCAAAAATCGAAGAGACACTGCTCCCCGAATCTCGAGAGCCAGACCCCCAGCATGATTGCTTTCTCAAAAATCGATGAGGCATCGTTCTCCGAATCAATCGAAGAGGCGCTCGCTTTCTCAAAAGCTGGGCTGCTCAGAGACCACGAGGGCCGATCTCAGAAATCGAAGAGGCACCTACTTTTCTAGCCTTGTCAGCACCTGTCACACGCACACTCAGCTTTGCAGAAATTATGGGCATTCTGTCGAAGACTTCTGGTGAAGTAGAAAGCACATGAATCTTACTGTTCAATCACCCACTTCCCACACGCAACAATAGCTCATGGGTACCACAAATAACTTTGCCAAAGTTCTCTGCCAAAGTTGAGCACGTGAAGCTTGCAGCTCCCACTACATCGCTCTGACCAAGAAAGGTAAAAGAATAGCAAAGAAACAGCACTAACAAAAGTTTAGACACATAAATTTTGAAGGTCTAGCTACCATATTATTACCCACAACTGTAAAGGAACAGTACCACTGCTGGATAATTGGAAAGTCCCTGTGTGTCAACCTCTGTGCTTCGTGGCAAGGTAGACTAGCAAACATGCCCAACCTTTACTCACATTCGAGAAAACACTCCCAATAAGATTGCTTGCTCCAAAATCGAAGAGGCACCGTCCTCCGAATCTCGAGAGCCAGACTCCCAACATGACTACTTTCTCAAAATCGAAGAGAGGGTAAAGGAACAGTACCATTGCTGGATAATTGGAAAGTCCCTGTGTGTCAACCTTTGTGCTTCGTGGCAAGGTAGACTAGCAAACATGCCCAACCTTTACTCACATTCGAGACAACACTCCCAACAAGATTGCTTGCTCCAAAATCGAAGAGGCACCGCCCTCCGAATCTCGAGAGCCAGACTCCCAACATGATTACTTCCTCAAAAATCGAAGAGACACTGCTCTCCGAATCTCGAGAGTCATACCCCCAGCATGATTGCTTTCTCAAAAATCGAAGAGGCATCGTTCTCCGAATCTCGAGAGCCAGATACCACAGACCACTTTTTCAAAGTGCTCTGACAGAGTTAAAACATGTGAAACTGGCAGCTCCCACTACCGTGCTATGACCAAGCAGGGTAAAGGAATAGCATTACTACTTGTTGTTAGGGAGACTCCTATATATGTCGACCTCCATCCCCAACGGACAGGCAGACCTGCAAAAATGCTCAACCCTTCATCATATCTGAGAGGGCACTCCCAACGAAGCCTTTCGAAATATTCAGCTTTCTTTCCCCCCGATAATACCTCTGCAAACAAGCTATACTAGAGCAAGAATATCTCATATCATCAGGGTTAAAAGCAAGAGTATCCCATATCATGCTTTTTCCCTGTCTTTTCTTTTGGCCTTGTTTTTACCTGAAGACAAGGAGAGAGAGCAATCAGTCAGCACTTGGAATCAAGCTTCCAGCCAGGAACTGACTGCCTGGAACCCCTTACCTGATTACTTACCTGGCATTGCTCTCGAGTACTCATCTTCAACATCTTATGTTTCCAGGGAAGATTCCGCATCTGCTTGAGGGACAGATAGGGCAAGTGCGAAGGATACAAGGAAGCATGTGGAGACAAGTGTAACAGCACACGTGCCGATACATTCATTACTCTGTCAAAAGCAAAAGTATCCCATATCAGCAGGGTGGAACGTACTCTAGATTTGATGGACTTGTTTTGACCCTCAAATTCTTCAGTCGGCCTTATACTCTGGAGGAAACCAGAAAACCCTCCAGCTCAGTTCAAGAATAAGCCTGTGGAAAGTTACTTCTTCAAAAGCAAAAGTATCTCATATCATCTCTTCTCATTTTTCTTCTCTTTATCCTTCATGCTGCTGCAAGATGGGGAGAAGGTGAACAATCAGTCGGAGCTCTGATTGCTTACCTTGTCTGTCACCTCTTTCAGCAGACCCCCGAGCTCGGCGACTTGGGGGACTCCTACTACATGGTTTGTATCGCGCTTGACCAAGCCTGAAACTACAAGTAAGCTTCAAGTGAAATTGATACATTACCTTGTGCATCTCCACCAGTTAAAGATACCACCCCTGGATGGAGGAAGAGTACTTCCAGAGAAGATGCCACATCTACCTATGAGACAGATAAGGCAAGTCAAGACGACACCACACTCTGATACTTAGAAGTTTCGTGATTACGAGATCATTCTCCCACAATATTTCCTAATGTCATTTGTACTAAATCATTCACTTGTACTCACTAAATGAGAGCTTGAACCTATGTACTTGTGTAAACCCTTCACAATTAATGAGAACTCTTCTATTCCGTGGACGTAGCCAATCTGGGTGAACCACGTACATCTTGTGTTTGCTTTCCTATCTCTATCCATTTATATACTTATCCACACTAATGACCGGAGCAATCTAGCGAAGCTCACAAAAAGCGATCGTTTTCGCTACCTAGGATCTATCTTGCAAGAGAACGGAGAATTAGATGGAGATCTCAACCATAGAATACGAGCTGGATGGAAAGAGTGCATCCGGCGTGTTGTGTGACCGTCGTAGGCCACTGAAGCTCAAGGGAAAATTTTATAGGACGGCAATAAGGCTAGCGATGTTGTATGGCACAGAATGTTGGGTGGTAAAGCATCAACACGTACACAAAATGGGTGTAGCGGAGATGAGGATGCTTCGTGGGATGTGTGGGCACACGAGAAAGGATAAGATTGGGAATGAGGATATCCGAAGTAAAGTAGGAGTAGCCGAAATTGTAGGAAATATGAGAGAAAATCGGCTCCGGTGATTTTGAACATGTGCAAAGAAGGCCGACTGACGCTCCGGTTCGAAGATGTGACTACGGGACAGAGGTTCAGGGCCGAAGGGGTAGAGGAAGACCTAGGACAACTTTGGAAGAGACTCTAAGAAAAGACGTAGAGTACTTGGATCTAACGGAGGACATGACACAAAACCGAGCGCAATGGCGTTCTAGGATTCATATAGCCGACCCCACTTAGTGGGAAAAGGCTTTGTTGTTGTTGTTGTTTGTATAACCAATTATGAGCTGCAGGGACCAGAATCTCAAATTCCATCAGGGTTGAGGAATATGTTTTCATTAGTTTTACACGAAAAAATGAAGCTGTAACAAGGAGTCCACATGAGTGCAACTTACAAAAGATTGTGTTCCAAAAGTGAATGTTACTCCCGTTTCAAGTTACAAACTTTAATAAGCAAGAGAACAGGTGACCAGTAAAAATGAAGGGCAACACTAGGATACACAAATGAGAACCAATCAGAAATACCTTTGCCATTAAAATTGTAAAGTGAAAGATCTCTGGAGAAATATGGAAATCCCATCTTCGAGCAAGCCGGAGAACAGACTTTGCAGCAGCTAATCTAATACAAGCCTTATCACTTTCACTGCTTTACAGAACAAGTGAAACCAAATGAGTGGTGTCCAAAAATACTTTTGATATACAAGTAAAAAGTATAACATAATTCACTGAACATAAAGATTTTAAAAGCCCAACTAAAGGTTGAAAAGACTTTTTAAACTCTAAAACACCTCAAATTTTAGGTCTTGAGTACTTGTTTGGTAGGACTATTTTTAAAACTTAAAAGACTCAAAACCAACTTAAAAATTTGCCTAGTTGAAAACATCAAAAGTGAGTTTTTAGAGTTTTTAAACTCATGTCCAATGCTTTCTGTCTCCAAATATTTTATGTGCACATCTTCACATCTTTTCTCTTTCCTATCTTTCTCTCTCCTCTGACGCTCTCTTCTCTCTCTCTCTCTCTCTCTCAGTTTTTAGAGTTTTTAAACTCATGTCCAATGCTTTCTGTCTCCAAATATTTTATGTGCTTTCTGTCTCCAAATATTTTATGTGCACATCCTCTCTCTCTCTCTCTCTCTCTCTGGATTTCCATGTCCAGTTGTTGTTATCGACTCCACTGTAAGATGAGGTTTTTTTATAATTGTTAAATTTTAAAACAATTTTGAATCTCATACCAAAGGAGTTTTTGAGTCTTAAAGAAAATTGTTCTCAAGAAATGTTTTTAAAAAAGGTTTCGAGAATGATGAAATTTTTTGAATAGGATACCAAATAGGCCCTTAAAATTGTAGCCTTTTTATTCAGTTGTTTGTTGGCTCAATATTGCCATTCAGCATAATGAACAACAATCACAAACTCACAGCAAAAGCCTACACAAACAGTTGAGAATCTCATCTCTGAATGTGAATCTACAAAATTTCGTCAGTTTCTAAAGCACCCTTCTTCCCAAATTAACTTAAGACTGGGAAAAAACATAAAGTCACAGTAAACTTAACCACTCATTCTTATGAAAACAAAACCACATTTTTAATTGCTTCATTCAAACACCATAGGGATTCTAGTCAAAAGCTGAGATGATATCAAAACACGTCAAGTATAAGCAAGAAGTAAAAAAGAAAACTCAGTGCAAAGCAGAGATTTAAATAATTAAATGATTTAGTCAATTTTACCTTCTTTAATTTGGCTTGAACCATAATGAAGAATTAATCCCATATAAAAGTTAAGGATGAGCTCATAGACTAAGAAATTTTCTATGTCAAGGAGTCTGAAATCATACCATGAGGTGATACCCTCAGCAGTTTCTCCCCTTTGCAGCATTGTTGACAAAATGTCCCAGAGCTCATCAATTTGCCATTTGCTGTAGTCCTCAAGCTCATTAATTTGCTGTTTGGTGTGAGTTCCCCTGTGTGGCAAGAAGCTCTTGACAAGTGTTTTCAGGCCATATATCTGCAAAATAAGTGATTAAACCAGAGGAACCATGGAAATATCTGTAAGAAATGAACAATTTCTATACAGTAATTCTCAAAGTTATATAATCATCTTAGGTGATTTTGGACCCCTTGGTGGGTTGATCCTTGCATAGACAGAGCACTTCTTTCACATGAGCCCGTAACAACACTTTTAATTCGTTAACCTAACTAATACATACAGGTTACCTATCAGAATTCGTGCAAACTATAACAGTGCCAAAGATTTTAACCAAAAAAAAGGTATCCAATCTGTAAACCAAAGCTTTTAGTAACTAAATGGTGTAATGACATACTTTCTCCTCTTTCATGGTACAGTAACATTTCAGCAAAAAATTAAATTGATTAATTCCATATAAAAAAGAAGGAAATTTTTCGTGGAGAGCAACTCAATTTCACTGATTTGTCAACTGTTTCATCAAATCCCACTCACAGCTCAACTGAACTCAAGTTTTTTCTAATACAAAAAGCCATGACCAAAAAACTTTTCTAGACTTCATTGCATAGAATATTTGTTCTCTCACATTAATTTATTTTTTTAAGCTTATAGCATTGCAAATTAATCAATGTATTAAAAGGCTCCGCGCAGGCGAGGCGTTCCATGGATAGCCCTGCCTAGGTGTGAGGCTGAGGCTTCGCCTCATGGGACCTAAATTTTTTAATATATACAATATAAATGTGTATATATATATAAATATATATATAATAATTATATAATATAGTATATTACTTTGTAAAACAATTAATCAACAATCAAACAAGCAATCAAGATCAAATTGAGATTAGAATACTAAAAAACTTGAATTTTGAAACAAATCGTGGTGGTGTGGAGAATTTGAAACAAATTGATGTATGAGATTGGAGTAAATTTGAAATATGGGATTGGGATTGAGAATTTAGGGTTTGAGCCTTTGAGGAATTGGGTGAAATATAGCAGAGAGAATCAGGTATTGGGTGGTGAAATATAGCAGAGAAAATCGGGTATTGGGTAGGGAAGAAGAATGGACCTACTGTGATTATAAAAAATAAATAAAAAATTAGACTTGGCCAAAACAACGTCGTTTTGGGCCAAGCCATTTTAACATAAATTAAAAGACTGCCAAAACGGCATCGTGTTGGTCCAAGTCTTTATAAATAATAAAATACCCTTCTTCCTAGTGTGGTCGTCTCCTTCGTGAAGACGCCGCTGCAACACACCAGAGCAGAGGTTTCCAGAAAAATTCAAATTTCAAGCAACAATTTGGATCACTGAAGGGTACTGGGAACGGGCAGTCAACGCCTCAGGTGCACCTCGGCCGCCTAGGCACACCCTGACAAAGCCTAGGCGAGTTTCTGCCCTACTCCCCGAAAACAGAGGTGAAATTGCTACCCCCGCCTCCTAAGGCCGCCTAGGCATGCCCCGAGGTGCGTCTTTTAAAACACTGAAATCAATTCATGTATTCAATTTAACACGCTTTTCAATGGTATAGTATATTAGGAGGATTCAACAAGATAAAACCAAGGCACATCTTCCCTGTACACTAGACAGAAAATCCAAACTTTGATGGTAAACACCATTCACAGCTGAACAAAATACTAATACAAGTGAAAAACAATGTTCCCATTCAGAATGTACCTTTAATTTGCAAGAATCACTAGACCCGGATGCATCATCACAAGAGTCTATAAAATCTGAAGAGTTCACCTACACGGAAGAAGTTAAAGTATTATACTCACAATTTTCAACAGATACTTGAAACAAATAAATATTCTACAACATTTGAGATCCTCGTTTAGGGAAAATAAGATATCTATATTCAAAACCAACTACATTCTGGCATGCCAAAGTTCAAATAAAATGTTCATATTTATCTCACAGTTGATGTGAATTACTTGGAACATTTTTTGATATATATAATGGGTGATCTCTCCAACTTGGCTTTGGAATGTTGAAACAGAATGCTGTGCAAGACACCCCAAGGACTGTAACACTGTTGGTATGTTCTGCCCAACTAGTAGAGAATCCACAAGTTCCTAGACATATTGAACAAAAGTTGATTCAGTACGGATAACTCAGCATTATTTGAGTATACATGCAAGTTACGACATTGTAAAATATGACAATTCCGAAATTCTTAGGGTTATTCAGATGTACAGCAAACAAATATTGCGTCTCACTAATACATCCATATATAACCCAGTGGCAGATTTGGGTCCCATGTGAGGGTGAACTTAAACAATGATAAGACTATAAATAGAATGAAAATGTATACAGTACACACACACACATGCACATAAATGTGGATATAAAAAAAATGGTAATGCAATACAGCTAACAACTTATTAGGAGGCAAATGAACGCCATAAAGTGTATTTAAAAATATATATATGACTATCTATAGAACATAGTATGTGTGAGGCTGAAAGATACATAACCATAAGTAAGGATAAACAAACCTAAAACTTTAAAAATCAAGCTAAGCATACCTTACATAGATCTTGGAAAATCAATTGCTTTGAATGATCAACTAAAGCAGCAATTGCTGAAACAGCATATTTTGACTGAACGCGAGTCCCCTCCAGACAAACCCTCTTCAGAAAGGGGTAGATTTCACTTCAACAAAAGAAGAAAAAGTTGAAGCCATTCTCAAAACATTGGGATAAAACAGGTTTAGATTTCAAAAGGCTTAATATTTAACAAAAGGAATGGAGAGGAAGGACACTCTTTCTCATTTAACTGTTGCCAAAAGAAATAGTCCATGTGTAAGCAAATACCAAAGGTTAGAAGCACAAATAGCATAATATGCATATTAAAGTTTGGGGTATCTTAACCATTTACTGCTGCATGTGTAAGGAATAGTAATCACACCCATTAGAAAAATTGCAAGACTTGACTTTCGGAATCCATGCACATGTTACAGAATAAAAATCATTGATTTGAGCTCTTTTATATTTTTCATGGATTGTGTGCACCATGCACAAGCTCTTTTTAATATTTATTTAACAAAAACAGTTCTGACAAAGAAGAAACATCCAAACTTGAATGACTGAACAAATTAACATCAGAAACAAGATAAAAAAAAGGACACCCTTCACAATAAAGTCTCCATTGGAACATAAAACTCCATCCTGCTCAAAATGTACAGGAATCAGAAAGACTGCAGAAATTACCTGAGTTTAACAAATATGTGAGGGCCTGCTTTGGCTAACACTTCAATCAACTTATCATTAATTGGGTCCGTCTCCTTTAATAACTTCTGAAGTTGCACTTCTGAACCTCTTAAGAGTGTTGGGAAAAAGCTGGTGATTGACTGAACCAGAAAACAATTAAAAGACAATTTCAATCAGTGAAGAGACAAAAATATTCCCCAAGATACTTAGATAGTACTTGCTCACACATCCAAACTTGTTTTACTCCTGGTCTTATATTATATAAAACATAGATACAAGGTTGAACTCATTAAGAAAAGGCAAACACTAATACGCTATATACGCAAAAAAAAAATTATATAATATCTCATCCTCTTGTGGAAACTAACCTAATCTCTCAAGCTTTATTGCAACAGAAATGCAAGAAACCAATTTAGGCCAATATAAGTTAAACAAAAAGGCAACATACTGATACTACCAAGGCCAATATAAGTTAAACAACATACAACCAAACGACAGCATTAGGCGAACTAAAACTCATTCTAAGACCTGACACTCGTAAATCGTACAATTCAGTTCAGTCCTTAAATTGAACCATGCTATAAATGCTATATGTGCTTTCCATATTGTTGCTCAAGTTTACACACTAAAGTTGTCTTTTGTGCTCACCAATTGTAAGTGTTAACACAAGCACACGAACCCTTCATGGTCTTTCTCTCGTATGGTTAGCTTTGTCTTTTTTAGCACATGAACTTAATCTAACTTTGTTCACATTCAAAATTTTTACACTTCTGCTGAGGGAAAGTATTATTTAGATCCACTAAGCAAAACAGAAAATAAAAACCTTCTTACCAGCAGAAGTCTGACAGAAGAAGCCTCCAAGTTTCTCTTTCCAGGACTGTTACTGGATAGATCATCTAGAATACAGCAAACATGCGCTGCACTGAATATATTATAAGAGCATTTTGAGGAAAGTGTTCGTAAAAACTCAAAATTCTGATGTTTCCCGCCAATCATATTCAGAAATTTGTCCTGAAAATAAGAAATGAATAAGTAGACAACACAATTTTTAATGAAGAAAAAAACAGAGAAAAGTAAAATTATAATTTTGTTACCATCAGGTATCTTAATCATACAAAAGAAAAATCACCAATAAAAAAGGAGACCATTGTTTGACACCACCTCATAATTAACCAAACTGAAATTCAACTTGGCCGTCCACATTATAAAACAAGTCCCATAAAAAATGCAGGGATATCTATTCAAGCAAACAAAAAGTTGATCTCGCTTGACCTAACTTTATTCACCCCAAGACTTTTCATGGGCCTATTCCTTTTAACATCCATTCAAATGCTTCATCTCAACCCCAGGGGCATGTCAGTCCTCATACTGGTGAAAGCTCAAATTAAGAGAACCTCTACAAATTATAAGTGCAAATTGTGTATAAGGGGTGCACAAGTGGTCTTCGTGTAATTGCGGCTATCACCAGAGAATTTGATAATGTGTTTCTGGGTTTCCAAATAAGTTTTGGATGACTCCACATTACTATATTTACATTATTAAACAAAAAAAGCAATTAAGCCTTATCTCAGAACTGGAATCATCTATATAAACCTTGACCTGCCTCATCACAACATGATTCAGATTTTACAGTTTTATGCCTTATAAATGACAAGCACTGTTTACAATTTGCCCCAACTCCACAAAAAATTAACAATATAAGACGGAAGATACCTATTCAACTGTTTTGCTTCATCCAATCACATTTTCTAAGATCTTATATTTTACTATTTAATTAATGAGTGAATAGGGAATACATGTTTTTGCCCTCCCCATTTATCATGAAACACTTACAATTAAAAGGAAAGTTTCATTGAACTTAAAGCTCTGGTTTTCAATGTATATTGACTAACCAATTCAGTGATTCAGACAGTCTACAATCAAGAAAATCCAACTCAGATAGACAACAAATGTCATAAAGAACCTTTATTAGGAATTATTTCTTTACCTATTTTGAGCAATGAAATCATACATATGTTTATAAGAGAAAACATGCATGTTACCTTTGCAATGTAAGTCAACCAGATTCAAAATTAATGAGCTACGGATACACAAAAAGAAATAATTAGCTTAGAAATCTATGTTTACCACATTGGACATGAGAAATCAAATTATTAATTGTTAGCCACTAATCTGTTTATCTGCCTATATACATACCAATATATATTTATATATTAAATCTATATATACATATATATATATATGCAACAAAGTCATATATGTGGGTTCCATACAAACAAAGTACTGTCTGCACACAAATAAGTACATGCATGTTCCCAACAATCATGCACGTGCAGAAGTGGCTCAAAGAGGAAGAAGGGCATTCATGGGATCATTTAATTAAAAGTAAAGGTTAAATAGACGCACTCTGCTTGCACGGGCTTCTTTAAATTGCAGGTCATCCAATAACAGAGCCAGTGAATTAAAAATGTTATTATCTTTCATTTGGTTAAATTTTTCAAAGCACTCTTCTGCTCTTGAAGGGTCTGCAAAGGAGACTGCCATTTTTGAGAACTGAACTTTATATCTCTTCTGCATCTCTTCTGAATTACTCCCCTGCAACATCAAGTTAATTGCTTCAATTATTCAAAACTATTAAAGTGTAGCCAAAAAGTGAAAAGCTGCTATTCATTGCCTGCATACACCAGGAAACTTATACAACTTTATTCAACAACAACAACAAAGCCTTATTAATGAGTAGTAAATTTAAGTGGAATCATACAACTTTATTCAACAACAACAACAAAGCCTTATTAATGAGTAGTAAATTTAAGTGGAATCATACAACTTTCTTCAATGAGTAATAAATTTAAGAAAATGAAATATTAACAAAGCATAGAGCACACTAAATAAATTTCTGATAAGCTAACAAATGTCAGGAATATTCACAAAGTCTATTACATAGCATTAGTCATATGCACAGTGATGTATGCTGAAAGCTTTGAAAATTTGGTGCAGTAATTTATCTCAAAGGAAGCATAACATCCACTTGTTATTGATTCTTCCGGGGAAAAAAACATTCAAGATAATGCTAAGCCACATTTTAGGCCTCTAGAAGAAGTCTGAACAGATTCATTGAAATGCAACAGTTACCACGCTCTGATACTTGTTTGAGCACTAGGACAAATATTCAGTACTAAAAATACACAAAATTAAGTCTAAACAAGAAAATGTGGAGAAAAAAAATTCTTCCGAATGGAATACTCATAGAGGGAAGCAATTGCTTTTATCACCAGCATAACAACTATATATATATTCAATGGCTTTGTAAGAACATGTTTCAATACCAAGATTTGTTTACTTTTGGATTTTAATAAGCATCGAACCTCAAGCAATCTCTATTCACATAAAGGACCTTAAATATACTCTAAATTCATAACAGTGTTCACCAAATTAAAATTGTCCAGAAACTAACAGTTGAAAATATTAGTTAAGCATGCTTTTCCAAAAACTCACATAAATTAGTTCAAGGACCACACGGTATCTCGATAATGGATAGTGCACAATATATTCACTAGCTATATACAAGCCATGTTTAGCAAGCACGAGATTCAATTACTGTACCTTCTCTTTCTTTCGATTGGCTAAATAAGTTTGCATCTCACTTTGCAACCTACAAAACATTTGTACATTGTAAACAAAGAGGACATTCACCTTAACCACAGCAAGAGCAAGTTAGTGATAAATACCTTTGTTTCTGAGATAAAATAGAGTTCAAAGCCTTTATATGAAGTGGGGTGAAAAGAGAAAACAAGTGGATCCAGTGCCTTGTAATTTCATGAACTGAAAGACCAGCTGGAAATAGATCTTCTGCAAGAACAAGCTCCATATTTTGGGACCTGAAGTAAAACAATAAGGAATGAGAGTCAAATACAACATTGTACAGCATTGACTTTATTCTAAAAAGCTATAACATGTGAGAAAACAAACCTGAAATCCATACAATCTTTATCAAAGCATAGCATCAATATTTTACAAGGAATCTGTTCAAAGTGGTCACTGATTGTCATAGAGCCTTTAAAGCATTTGTTACAATAATCTCGATATACTTCCATCAACTTCTGCAAAGCTTTCTTTCTAACGGGTATCTGCAAATAATGCAACCTTATCAATACAAGACAGCAAGTGTAACTTGGCGAACTGAAACTATTTGTTTTAGAAATACCTTCTTATCCCTAAGTCTTTCAGTGGTCTGAGATATTATTTTGGGAGGAAAGCATCTCGTATTGGACATGGCAAGATCACAGGCAACAATCACTGCCTGTGTTCTCACCCTATCATCAAAATCTAGTAGCCGACTTTCAAGGGCAGCTGTTTAGAGCAACAAACAAGTATAACTAATATTCCCAGAATTACACAACCATAACTCATATAGGAAATAGAAAATGTTTTGTAACTTACGGAGAACTTCTTGTGATTCCGCCCCAGAGGGGTTGGTCACATAGCAAACTTTAGCACACTGTAGAGCACTAACTCTAACGTCCGCAGATTTATCCGAAAATCTTTTCAAAAACTCAACGAAGAGGTCATGATACCTTTGTGCAATATGGTGATCAGGCAGTGTGAAAAGTTTTCCAATTAAATTAACAGCTTTGAGTCGGACATCAACCTGATCAGTCTATAGAAAAAAATCAGACTCAAGTGATATTTAATGAGTGGTGAGGTAACGAGCATAAAAGGAACTTAAAGAGAAATCGAGGCCTATGCCAGGAGATGAAAATAATTAAATCAATCTAAAATGAAATAAGACGAGAAGACATACCAGTAACTCTTGAGTCAAATTTGGAATGACAGCAAGAAGCATATGAGGAGCACACCCAAAAATTTTAAAAATGATTTCATGGTAAAATTCCTTGAGCTCACTCCCATCAGCATCTCCATCCAAAATACAAGATGTCAGAAACCCACAAACAAAGGACTCAAGTTTGTCTGCACATGTTTGGATCACAGAAACTGCAAGCTGAGAAGAAGCAGAATCTGCATCCTGTGAAACAAAATATAAGAAAAAACAGTACTTCTGAGTTAATTAAGCTAAATATTGATATCAAGCATTAGCAGATAAGAAGCACTACTCCATGTATTTCACCAAAAGATAATTTGTAGTAAAACTAATTTACAATGTAAAACAATTTACATGAAAAATGGGAATTTTCATTGCAATTTACTTTTGTTTGGGTGTCTGACTTGAAAACGCCCATTTCATTACAAATTCCTTAGTTAAAACACCTATTTTTGTCCAGAAAATTAACCACCAGCATTCCAAACAGTATACAAAATCACACATTCACCAGTAGTTGATACTCATTTTTTCTTTCAGGTTGGAGACCCAAATTAAAAATGATTAATCCATGATCTCACAAGCAACTAGTACAGGAAGAAACAGATTCCAATTCCAAAAGATCTTAGTCTAATGCGTCTAATAGTTCTATGATAATAAGGTCCAACCCGGTGAATGTACAAGCCCCATATACAATCAGAAGTCAGAAGTTTTATCCTTTATTAAATAACCTGCTTCCATCATTTACTACTTTAGCAATGACTCCATGTTTATAACATGCAACCTTTTTCAGCTTTTACCACAGAACAAAAGTAATATCACGTATTTGACCAGAAAACAATGCATAGGGCAATTTACCTAGCACCAACAACCAGACTATGATAAGTGGATGCAACATTTTAAAGGCCATGCTAACACAATCCCGCATGCTACCTCGTATCAATGAAAATAAATAAACATGCATCGGAAAAAGCTCATATTATAACAAGCATTGGTTTGCCAACGCTCTACTTAACATTAGTGAACACTATTTTGACATCAAAAACACGTAGAACTAGTTTATCATACAAAGAAATGTTTCTACAAACATCTGAAGCACCCACTATCTAACACTTGCCTTTGCCTCCTTCACAAGATTTCGTAGAACCACATCCAAAAGTGGCTGAGAAGCTTCCTCGTTTAGTATATGAACCATTATAGACAAAATATCATTCATCAAACTCTGCTGATGATGTTGCCTACAGGGGAAAAATGCAAGCCATTATTGTTGATGTCATCATAGTTAAGCCCAAACTTTCAATACATTAAAACATAACAAATGCTCTTAATCAATTCAGAGACACTATAATCTCAGATACTTAACTTGGTAAAACATAAAAGTAGAGCATGTTCTAGGCATCTAAGTTGCAGTCATTTATAACTTTTCTTTATTCCACGAAAGTGGATATCTAGTCGTAGAATGTAACAGGATAAGCATTGATTCCTCCAGAATTAGCAATTACAGAGAGCCCAAAACATAAAAGAGTCGAATGGAAGGTCAAATACTAGGAATGAAGGATCGTTACCTCACAACAGAGAAGAAGGCATTGAACATTTCGAGAACTAGATCATTGCAGTCAACATCCAACATGATCACACAACATTTACATCGCGCAACAGTCTCTACTATTTTGGCCCTCCTCGAAAAGAGCGGGCTCTCCATATCAGCTAGCTCGACGAACGTGCTGATAATGAGTTTAAAAACGTTCTGAAACAAAATAGGAGTGTAAGCGTCTTTCAAATGATGAGTACACAGTGTAATAAAAAATGGTCAAACACGCACACATACCCTTAGATATTTGTCCGCAAAAGGGGGTTCGGGTGCCATAGCCCGAAACATTTCAGTTACACAGATGGCCACAAGAAGCCTGACGTCCTTATCCCTATGCTGAAGCAAGCCATGCACAATAGCTTCTCTCAGGGGCTCCAACTTCTTACAAGCTTCAGCCGAAGAAGCATGTTCTAACTGCGACAAAGCACTTGCAGCTTGCTGCAAATCGAAGCATACAAATTACAAAACAAGCAAAACCGCAAAGATCAACTGAAATCACTACCCGACGAAATGAACAAGCTCAAAACACAAAAACCCACAATTCCATTTCAAACATAAAATTCTAAAAACGATTCGAAAAATTGCTTACTCGGAGAGATTTGACGATGAAGTCCTTGTTTGGGCGCGTTTGGCGGCGGAGGTGGGTGCCGATTTCGGAGACGAGTTGCAGCGCGGACTCGGCCATTGGGGCAGTGAATCGGAGAGAAACCCTAACTCAGCGGAGGACGGTTTTGGCAGTGGTGCAGCGGGCGTACATTCGATCGACGGCGTAAACCGTGATTGCAGGCCTGGAGGGAGGACGAGAGCTTGACGAGTGTGACAAGAAAGTCAGTGGACTTCGGAGATTTGAGGGTGGGGAGGTCTAATTGCTGAGAGGCTCCCGCCTTTGGTGCGCGTTGAGAGAACGCGCCTTGTTGTGGGAGTGGTATGGCAATTTGGGCTGGGGATATTTACCAGCCCAAAAAAAAAGGCCAGCTTTTGGGGTATAAGGTACCGTTTGGTACATGGGATGAGACGGAACATACCCGTTGTATGTTTGGTGCGTCAAATTCTTTGGGACCCACTGTTATATGGAACGAATTTTCATTAAATTTCCCTTCCACTTTCCCCCTGAAATGAACTCGTTCCACCGCATGGAACAAAAATTATAAAATTTTAAGACAAAAATGCCCCTTGTCTTTTTCAATATTTACTTCATCTAAATCATAAAACAAACCCTAAAATTCTATCATATTTTCTCCATCATCTCAGTCAATGCCTCTTTTTCTCCCAGTCTCCCGCAACCTTCCTTTCCCACAACCTCATCATCTCCCATAGCCTCTCTTTTCTCTACGCATCTCTAGGTTTCAGGTTTGATCTTGCTCTCTGTAGATCTTTGATTTTGCTTTTCTTTTTCCTGACTTATCAATTTTATTATACTATGAAGTTTAATTGTAAGTGTAGAGACTCTCGACATGTATGATCTTAAGGCTTTTGAATGTTGCTTAAAGTACTCTTTCTCTGTGTGACTAAGCTTCTCTTCAATTTCTTCTGGAATTTCATTGCCCACCTTTCATATGAGTTTCTGTAACATTTCTGCTCGACTGTGCCTAAATGGTTATAAGAATCATGCACAACAAAAGCTGATTTTCTGGGAAAATAGGATGATTCTGAGAAAATAAGTTAGTACTTTTGTTGTTAGTTTTGTAGAGTGTTTAATTTGTTGTTAGGTTGTAATTACTCTTTTTGGGTAATGGCTTTGGCGCCTTGGAGTTGAGATCTTTTCTCTAATTAGTTTCCGTTTTATTTCTTAGTTCAAAATTAGTTAAATCACAAAGGCGCCTGTAGTATGCTGTTTGCATTGTTTCCTTTGAAGTCTATTGGGATGATTATAGAGTATTTAGGTGTAGCTCATTTAGGGAGTAAGATATTGAGAAGGGTTTTGCTAGATCAAAATTAATCTTTTGTAGTTCGAACTCTCCAGGCGGGATTCTTTAAAAGACATTTATGCTATTTGTCTTAGGTGTAATATATACTAATCTTGTTGTGTTGTGCAACTCATATTTTTGGTTTGGGTAAATTTCATATTACTACCTTAACTATGGGTAGCACTACAATCTCATACCTCATATTTTAAACGTTGCAATATCATATCTCAACTTATGAATTCATTGCAATGTCAAACCTCTGTTAAATTTTCTGTCAATTTGACTATTAAATAATGATGTGGCAGACGTAGAGCCCACTTTCCTGCCAAACTAGATTAAAAAATTAATTTAATATTAATACATTAATACCTTTTTTAATATGAACAATAATTAAACAAAAAGCTCTATTCTTTTCTCTCTCTACTCGCTTTTCTTCTCCCCAAAGTGAAGAGTGGCTCTAACAACAACAACATCAACCATCTGTGGTGCTTCAACGATGACTGGATCATCATTACAACTCTTTAACCCTTCTTCCCTCTAAAGGCCCACTTTACACAAATCCCAATTGATCAAAATCCATTCTTCTTTATTTCAAAACCCTTAACCCCATCATCCATAAATCTCTGAAACATTGAACCAAATCAACGTATCTCTCCAAGCCCACCTCAAAACCCTAGCAAACCCCCAATACGCCACCGTATAACGCCACCCTAGTAATGTCTCTGTCTATCTGCCTTTTGAGTGAAAGAAAACCCATTTGATTAGGGAATCAGAAAACCCACGCGGGGAAGAACAATTGGACTTACAGGCTTGGATTCAGGCGCGGTTAAAGGTGTGGCTGGAGAAGACGATGTTCGGGTCCACCATCACTCATTAGAGAGTTGGAGATTGAAAGAGGAACTCTTTGGGAGCTTACAACTTTAATGTTTTTGACGGAATTGCCAACGACGTTCGCTGGAAAAGGTTTCGTTTCCGCTGAGGACTCAGGAAGCAGCCTCAAAATTAGGGGTGGGGGTGAGGGTGTTGGGGGCAGGACGATCAAAATCTAGGTAAAGTTTTTTTTTTTTTTTTTAAATTTTTTTATTTAAGTTATTTAGGGCTAAAATCGAAGTTGGAGAAGATAAACTTCTCCGATAGCCTCCTCCTCCTGCTTCAGTTGCAGCAAGTATTTATCGGGGTGCGATGGTGGTTTTGGGTGATGGCATGAAGAGGAAAGAAGTGAGGGGAAGGAAGAAGAAGGGTAAGGGTGAGGCAAAGACTCATGAATGTGGGTTTCTTTTTTTCTAATTTTTAAAAAAATAATATTTTGAATGAATTGAAATAATTTTATTAGTTAACAATGTGGCACAAGTTGATTGCCATGTCAGCAAAATATGGCTCATGCACTTGTCACGTCATCACTTAACAGTCAATTTAACGAATTAATTAATTGAGGTCTGACATTGCAATAAATTCATAAGTTGAGGTATGATATTGCAATGTTTAAAATATGATGTATGAGATTGTGGTGCGACCCATAATTGAGCTAGTTTGATGTAATTTACCCTTTTTATTTTTATGGTTCTTGTAACTTGGGGCATTTGATGGCTTTGCATATTGTGCAATATAAATATATCTTACAATACTTTGATGGCTTTGCATACATATATCTTTACACTTCTTTGAAAGTTTAAAGGGCCCTCTATGCTAACACTGATATGGATGGAAGTTTTTGTTTTACTAGTTATTTTTTGCTAGCTAGCAGAAACTCTATACTAGACCTTCAAAACTCAATTCACTGAAACTATGGCCTACTTGTTTGTTTTTAGTATGTCATTGGATTAACGATGGGAAGAAAAGAACAAAAACAAATAGAGAAATAGATTATTATTAGCTTTTTTAGGTTATGGAGATAAAAACCTTCATATCTGGTCATGCTCCTACTAATCCATGTGTCGCAATTGGTTACTTAATAATTTATTCATCGAAAGATAATCAATTTAAATTTACCAACTCAACTTAACAGTTATGTATCGTTGTAATTTTATGCTTCTATGCTCAAAACTTAGATTTCTTTATGCATCATCCGATTATGGCACCATAATATCGGAACCACTTCAGTAAGACACCAGTTATAGACATATTTAAATCTCTTGTGGAAACTTTTGCTTGGTTGGAAATTTTGCCTCCATGTTTAACAAGTTTACTAAAATCTCACTTTGAATTTCATCACATCCTTTATATGATCTCCATTGTTTACTGTTATTATAGTATTGAAAAATAAATTTGGGGTTGTTTCACTTGTTTGTCTAATATAAACTGGGATGGTTAACCAAATTAAGAATTGGGATGGTTAACCAAATTAAGAACTGGGATTAGGACATGATGCTCCACTTTGTTTTACCATTTAATCATACCTTTAAATTGAATCCTGCATGTTTTGATGCTCCACTCATTCATGTGTTGTTTTTTTTTGCATGTGAAGGCACAGATGAATATGAGACTCACTTGTTTGTTAATTTGAACGTTTGGATAATAATGACACAAGTCTATACTATGAATGCATAATTGTTGAAGCATAGACAACAACAAAGGAGACAAAGGGAATGAGCTAGTTTAGAGCATATGACATTTGTTAGACTTAATGTTAGGAGAGAGGAGATAAATCGTATCACATATTCGAGTGATACTAATTGTTTGTGGGAGTTGCGAATAGATAGGAATGCATTTGCAGTTTTATGTGATTTACTAAAAACTCGTGATTGACTGGTAGATGATGGTTATGTTACAATAAAGGAGCAAGTAGCTACTTTTGTTAACATATTAGCCCTCCACAATAAAAATAGGTCAAGTCAAGTTAGATTCATTAGGTCTGGTGAAATTATTAATCGGTATGTTCACAGTATTGTGTGAGTTGCTCAGTTTGCAATACGTGTTGTTTGCAAAATGAACCCCTATCCTAGATGATTGCACAAAATCAAGATGGAAATGCTTTAATGTAAGTATCATAGTAAAATCATTAATCACATAATTATTTGTAGTTGCTAATTAATATAAGTTTTTCTTTTGTCTAGGGTTGCTTAGGAGCGCTAGATGTAACATACATAGGGGTCACTATGCCTGTGGTCGATAAACCAAGATATCGAATAAGAAAATGTCATATAACAACTAATGTGTTTGGAGTATGCACACATGATCTCAAATTCGTATATGTGTTTTCTGGTTGGGAGGGAACAACTACTAATTCGAGAGTTTTTGGTGATGCTGTTACTAGAGCTAATGGTGTCAAGGTCCTAACTGGTAAGATAGACAAGTACCTAGTATTATTGGTTGATTCCGGATATATGAATGGTGAAGGTTTTCTGGCACCGTATAGAGGTATTAGATACCATTTGCAAGAGTGGGAATACAATTCACATGCATTTAGGAATCATGAAGAGTATTTTAATATGAAAGACTCACATGTTAGGAATGTCATTGAGAGATGTTTTGGCTTTCTCAAAAGACGTTGGGCTATCTTGCGAAGTCATTCCTACTATCCAATCAAGATTTAAGGACGAAGGATCACATCATGTAGTTTACTTCATCATTATATCAGAATGTATATGGCGGTTGATCCTGAGGAAAACGCAAGGCTTGCATTTGATGAATTGCCTATAAGGGAAGATGTACCAGAAGTAAGCCTACATTGAAATCATTGAGTCAAGCCAAATGTGGACTCAATGGAGGGATGATCTTGCAAGAGAAATATATGATGAGTGGAGAGGAAAGAGGGTTGGTTGAGATGGTAGTTGTTGTAATTGTTTTTTATTGTTTAATGACAGTTTGTTGAGATGATTGTTGTAATTGTTTTTTATTGTTTGAAGACTGCTGAGATTTTTATTGTTATTGTTTTTATCTGCTGGAATGTGTTGTTTCAAAACCTTTGATTGAGTAATCGAAATTATGATTACCATGTACCTAGAATGTGTTGTTAGAAAACCTTTCAATGTCTTATTCATGTAACAACGTGAACAAATTAATGGGTGCTTATATACTACTTAAGTTGCATTTTGCATTTTAGATTGACTCTTTGGAACAAAATCAACTTTATTTCCAAAGCGACTCAGTACTGCAGATTTTTTTTTTCTTCAAAAAAACAGCAACATCCTTGTTTTAGACCAAATTTTCTATACTTCCCGAACTCAAAAACCCATGAAATTTTGATACAAGTTAGTTTTATATGTCTACTTTTATTCCAAAACTTTTCACATTTTTTGGGTAGACGAGCTATTTTAGGTAAGTTTTACGGTGTAGGTCGTTTATGCAATTTGTATTAATTGCAGCATGTTTGCTCCACTAACAATATGTTTCTTTGTGTTACCTGTGTAATATGACTTTTTTGATAGATTATATAGCCACCTCACGCAATTGGATTGACCATGAGGAGGATATACTGCCTACCATCCTCAAGGAAATGGTTGCTAATGGTGTTAGGTGTGAGACCGACAATTTTAAGGCTAGTACTTTTGTAACAGTTGCCTTCAAGATGAATGAAAAGATTCCTGGCATTAATATAGAGCTAAAGTATATACAAAACCAACTGAAGCGTCTGAAAGAAAAGTATTCATCTGCATATGACATGATGAACACCTTTAGATTTGGTTAGGATGACGAGAAAAATGTGTTGTTGTGAATAGTGACGAAGTACTACAGCTGTGGGTGAAGATACATTTTGTTTCTTATTCTTTCTCAATTAGGTGCTTTGAAAGTCTTAACCTTGATTTCTTTGGGTTCTTATTGTAGAAATATCCCAATGCATCTTGCAAACCAAATAAGCCATTTCCGTTGTATCCACGCTTGTGTACGGTGTTTGGGAGAGACTGAGCCACATGTAGTATGGCTGAATTAGCAGTAGATGCAATCGAAAACATGGGGTTGGAAAATGAGGATTGCGAGACCTAGTTGATGCCTCCAACTTCACATACCCCATCTTATTCTGTTGCTGCATCCAATGCATCTCAACCTAATAGGAAGAAGAATAGGAATATGAATGATGCCGATGTAAATCTTGCAGTTTTTATGAGTGTAGGTTAGGATAAAGCAGCTACTGAAATGAAGAAGTTAGGTGAAAGCTTTACTTTCGAAGAAGCGAAAGCCAGGTTACCTTCTGAGCTTCAAGCCATGGGTCAACCATATGATCAGGTGCTAAGAATTTTAATGAAGTTAGTGAATGATACTGATCTGATGCGTATTTGGTGTACCTTGGATGACTCACACAAGCCAGATTTTATTAAGGTATTTATGGATGACCTCTGAGCATTTGGGGGTTTAGTTTGATGAATTATATCAACGTCTGGTGTTTCATTATTGCTTTAGCAAGACATTATTTTTTTTAAGTCAGGACAAATGTTTAATTTGGGATATTTTATATTCAAGTTCTGGATATTTCATGTTTATTGCTTTAGCAAGACATTATCATTAATGTGGATGCAAATTTTCTCCTTCTCATTCTTCGACAAAATTGTACCTAAAAAACAATTAACATATTTGGTCAAGGCCAAGAGCCTCACGCGCCCACGATGAATGGGGGGGCTTTGGCCGAAGAACCTCCGATGCCAAAGTTAGAAATTAGAGAGAAAAAGTGTTTAGAGAATTTTTTGGAGTTTTGTAAGAGTATGAACTTGGGCTTTTAGAGAGAATAGGGACATATATATAGCACAAGGAGGTGGCCGGCCCTTGAGCTTTTTTGTGTGAAAAATGGGTGATTTAATGGATTAATTGGGAATTAATCCATAAATTTGCCTAATTAATTTATATGGGAGGTTATGGAATAATTTCTTTGTAGAGGATATAGAGTAAAGATGGATGAGATAAATTTGAACTTGTTACCTATTTTTTAGTTGATTCTCCACTGCTTGTGTGTAGGAAATCCGTTGTGTCTCAAGGTTAACTTTGTCCTTTTTACCCAAAAATCCACGTGTTGCCTCTTGATTATTTTTGGCTCCACAAATACTCCCACACCTACTGGGCTGCTCGTAGGAAATGGCAGTAGGTGTAGAGATCTTCTTGCTCTAGGAAACTTAAGATTGCTTCCTGTTTTGATGTAGATTCCCTCTTTAATATGAAATTAGATCCTTCTAGGAAAGGGAAATAAATTTCTTTCAAAGCCTATTTAAGTCCACCTTAAGTGGGTTATTAAATCAACTTTGGAGAGTGATTTATTCTACCCTATGATCGGATCATATTTATATATATTTTTACTTCGAATTCACTCGTCTTTTCTTGGTTAGTTCCTTATATTTTTGAGCTATTTACGTTATTTTTGTGTTTATAGGATCTGTTATGCAAATTTACCCTTTATTGTCACATGATAATACTAATTTACATTTTATAAACAATGTTTGTCCCTCTCATTATTATGATGTTTGCAAAGGAAGAGAAGAAAGAAGAATAAAATAAAGGGAATCCAAGAGAGGAGTGCGGGAGACAGCGTGACACGCGGGGAGGACAGCAAGTCAAAGTGGACAGCACGCTGGGGGAGTCAAAGCAGGAAAAAGAAGGCAGAAAACTGGAAGAGGGACACGGCATAATTAAAAGGAAGGAATCCAAACATGGGCAACGACATAAAATAAAAAGGCAGGAAGCTGCCTTAGCAGCTGATAAGGCGTGAGGAAAAGAAAAGCTAGAAAAGATGCTGCCTTGGCAGCTGGCAGCTAGGGCAGCGGAAGGAAAGAAAAGACGGGATCCAAGGAAATAATAGAAGAAGGGGATGTGGAGAGTCCACGCGGGGGATATAGGTCAGCAGCAGAAAGAAAAAGAAAAAAGGGAGAAGCACAGCAATGCAAAAGGAGAAGGAGGTCAGTGCGTATGACTCATGGCAGACACGGAATGGTGGAGAAAATAAAAGAAATGGGACGGAAAGCATGGGACGGACAGACTGCAGAAAATAAAAGGAGAAATAGGTGCAAAAAACAGGGAGAGACGCGGGGGGGAATTGGTGGAAGGCAGAGGGCTGCCCTTTGGGCAGCGTGAAGCTGCGGAGAGAAAACGAGGGGAGAGAGGGTCCAGACGAGGTGCTGCCTTTGGGCAGCGAGAGGGGTTGACGCGGGTAGACTGACGGAAAGGAAAATAGAATAGAGGGCCTGGCGGGGAGAAAGAGAAGAAAGGCTGCCCTTGCAGCCTTGAAAAACAGAAGCAAAGCAAGCTGCCTTAGGCAGCGAGAAAGAAAGGCAGCTCGCAGGGGTTCAAAGGCACGGATAGACAGAAGCAACAAGCTGCCTTCTCTTTCGGTTAAATCTTTCCAAACTTATATTTTATTTCTGTTTTTAATAATGTGTAACTAAATTTATTTTGGCTAGAGGTTAATTCAAAGCCATGTATATATTTGTAATATGAATTGATTACCTTCAGTTGTGATTTCTGAGTTGTGATTTAATTTGCTTAACTGCTTGATTGATAACTTATTTTTGTATGTCGATTAAGGATGCATACTTAATTTACATGCATGAATTTGATGCTAGAATATAAGTGAATTTCACCTAATCGTTATAAACTTATATTCACAAGTAGTGAAGGTTGTTATCCACAATCGTGTTAAGTGAATTCTTGGCAAGAGTATCATGCTTTTCATAGTTACGAATGCCTCGTCAATGCTTATAGTTTTCACAAAGTTTAATGATCTTTGATTGTATCTCTATTGTGCTTTTCACGTAGGGGACTTTTGAAGAATGTTTTGAATTGTTGTATGCGTTTTTCCGTCCAATTCAATAACTTAAGGAAAACTTGAAGATTAAAAAAGTGTTGTTCACGGTTAATCTGGAGTATTGAGATTCACAATTTATTGAAAGAAAAACTGAAAATCAATTTAGGTTGCTTATGTGTCATGTGTGGAGAAGAACCCTCTAGCTAGTCCGTCATTTATCATTTTACCTTAATTTTATGTTTTTGTCAATTCTGTAATTTAATTAAGTTTAATTTACTTTTCATCAAAACCAAACACCCATCCATTATTAAATTATATTATTTAGTTAGTTTTCTTTATTGTTAGTCTTTTAATTTAATTTCCGTCCATTTCAGTTCCTAGTGTTTAATTTAATTGTTTTCATTATTTTGAGTCATTTTAAGTGTGTTTCGAGTTATTAGAGTTTTTAGCCTAGTTTTGTGTCCTTGAGTCTTATTTAATATTTTTAAATTAATTTAGAATAGATTAGCAATCCCTCCTAATCCCCGGCCTAGAACGATACCCTACTTACATCTATACTACAATTGTCAAAAAGAGGGTTTAATTTGTGTGTCAAGTTATTTCTCGCACCACCCTACAAGAGAGAGAGAGCTTAGAGGATATTTGTTCCCCCTCTTTTAGCAATCTTCTACATCTTGCCCGTGCAAAGGATCATATTTCGTTGCTTTCTTTGTCTTTTCTGGGCCGCACCGATGTAAGAACAACTTAATTCTTCTTGTCTTATTCTTGGGTGGTGTTGCCACGGGGCAGTCATCGAGGTGATGCGGCACGTTAGCTGGCAGGGACCGGGAGTCGGTTTGGCATGGGCCAAGGAAGTGGTTAACAGGGGTCATTGCTTACGCTGCTCGGCTTGATTGAAGCCAAAGGTTGGCTCGGTATAGGCCGAGGAAGTGGTATGGCATGGGCAACGATTTGGGCTGCCATGTCTGTGCTGCTTGCCCAAAATGAGGAAACTGCTTGAGTTTGATGTCTTGCTGCCGTAGATAGAGCAATCAAGGATATAGTTGTCAAGATCAGAATTGCCGAATATGAAGTGTTGGATAAGCGAACTATTAAGTGCAAAAAATGGTTGCTGCCTAGTTGATATTCAAGCATTTGATCTTTTAAACTATGTGACCTTCTCGCATTAGAGAGCTTACCCAGGTGGGTGTCGGGAAATTAGTTTACCATCTTGCACTATAGAGCAATTAGTTTACCCTCTCACACTGGAGAGCAATTAGTTTAACCTCTCGCATTTGAGAGTAGACCCTTTTTGGGTGTTGGGGAATTGGTTTACCCTCTCACACTGGAGAGCAATTAGTTTAACCTCTCGCATTGGAGAGCAGACCCTTTTGGGTGTCGGGGAATTAGTTTACCCTCTCGCTCTGGAGAGCAATTAGTTTACCCTCTCACACTGGAGAGCATTTAGTTTAACCTTTCGCACTGGAGAGCAATTAGTTTACCTTCTCACACTGGAGAGCAATTAGTTTAACCTCTCGCACTGGAGAGTAGACCCTTTTGGGTGTCGGGGAATTGGTTTACCCTTTCGCACTGGAGAGCAATTAGTTTATCCTCTCGCACTGGAGAGCAAACCCAAAAAGGGTTTTGAGCAGTTGTTGTGGACAGCAATTGAGCCAGGCTTATGAATAACTTCTTGAATCTTCATTGAGAATAAAGAAATAAATCAACTGTGTTGGAAGGTAGAAACTGCATAACAAACTGGATATTCTTCGGCTTGTAAAGCCTTATTCGTCGAGCTGCTTGAGTCTTCGAACTTATTTGGAAAAAATCCAAACGTGGTTCAGAGTGTGATGGGAACTTCCCCTGCTTATGTAGGCCATTTTGTTGACCTGTCAAGATGCTCGTCATATCAGCCCTCATTTGTCAGCTTCTCAAATGTACTGCTTCCACTTCAAGCAGTCGTTGGTAGTGTGGCCTGGTCCTTGATGGAATGCGCAATATTTTGTATAATCCAGCCTGGTAAGATCACATTTCATGGGTGGCGGCAGTTCGAACCAAGGTTTATTCTTGAGCTTGCGAAGAATTTGACCGATTGGAACTGTGAACTTGGTGAATGTTTCAAGTGCTGAGTCTTCTCTGGTCGGGGAACGTTCTATGTGCGTATTTTCTGACTCATTTTTGTTAGACTGCTTTGCCTCATCCCATAATGCATGCTTTTCTGCCAAAGTATACGAAGCTGCTAGGGTCAATTATTCTCCCATGATCAATTTTTCGAATAAAGGATGTTCGGTGAGAAGTCCATTTTTGAATGCTGCCATTGTTATGTCTTCGTTGCAGCTATCAATCTTGGCCTTCTCCACCTTGAACCTCTTGACATAGTCATGAATTGTCTCCCGAGGGTCTTTTACGATGCTGAAGAGATGGTTGGATGTCCTTTTGATTGAGCGGTTAAACGAATACTCCTTAGTGAAAACAAAGGAAAGTTCATTAAAACTCTAGATTGACTGCGGCAGTAGAGTGTGAAACCAGTCTTGCGCCTCGCCTTGTAGAGTTGTGGCAAAAATTTTGCACATAAACGCATCGTTGTTCTTGTAGAGGATCATGGTATTGCGATAATATTTGAGACGTCGATCTAGATCTTCGTCTCCTTTATACGGAATGAAGTGAGGCATAATGAACCCACGAGGTGGATCTATCCACTTGATCTCATTCGTGAATGGTAACATGCTTATGTTGGTCATGTCTTGTCGAAGCGCATCGTCAGCAGCCTCGTTTCGTTGGAAATTGTGCAGTCGTTCAGTTAGGAGCCTATCAACTTCTTCTTGAATTTGCCTTTGTTGGGGCAATGGAATTTTTGACTGCCCCGGTCGTGACCTATGGGTTTGGGCCGCTATTCCTTCTGCTCGACTCGTCTATGTTACAGCTGCGGTGCATGTGGCATGTTCCTGGTAAGCGAATGGGCTGCTCGCAGACTGTCGGTTGAACTTGAGTCGAATTGAGTGATTGCTTCTTTCCGTTTGCCATGCTGCCTCTTCCAATGTGAGGTGGAGAATACTCCTTGCGAGCCTGGTTGTGAATGATCAATTTGCTTGGAAGGTTGTCCATGTTGATAATCGAAATGTGACCTCAACCGTGAACGTATGCTTGTCCATGGGCTTGATTGGGAATGCACATTCCTCCGCGTGCTGAGACGAGAGTATTCGCTATCCTAAGGACCTATGAGCGTAAACTACCAGAACGCTCAAATCGTGGCTGGTTGATAGGCTGCTTGTCGGGACGCTGGTGAAGAGGTTCATCTACCCTTGTCCTACTTAGGGACACCTCGTCTAGGGCACGTTGGATCTCGGTGCGTTGCAAGAGTTGATTCACCAAGGTTGTTTGTTGTGCAAGGGCGCTTGTCAACTCTATGACTTGTCGAGACAAATGTTGTTCGCCATTTGGATTGGAAGATCTTGGAATAAATGTGCCTTCTTGAGCAATGGAAGTGTAGTAGGCTCCGAGCGCGAGATTTGAATTGGGAAATGTCAAATCCGCGGTGAAGTGTGGTGAAAATGCCTATGGCTCAATGGTTAGTCCGAATGGTTGAAATAGTTTTGGGCCGATTTGGGCTGCTTGGAGTGCTACAGAAGCAGGTTGGGCCACGAGAGCTGATTGGGCCACGAGAGTGGGCTGCTCAGCAAGAGTAGGCTGGGTTACAGGAGTAAGCTGGGCTGCGAGAATGGGCTGCTCGGCCGGAGCAAGCTGGGCCGGGGGAGCATATTGGGCCACGAGAGTGGGCTGCTCGGCGAGAGCAGGCTGGGCGTAATGCTCGCGAATGCGAGGCTTGGGCTCGAATTGGCAATGCATTGGGTTCGCGTTGGGCATGGAGTGACATGGCTCAGGTCGTGGCTTTGGTGGCGTGGGCTTTGGATAGCACAACTTGGGTCGTTGTGGTGGAGCCATGGACCTCGTCGCTGGTGATTGCCGTGGTGGCCACCGCGGTGGTTGCCATGGTGGAGCCCTGTTGTGGTGGTGCCGCTCCCCCTAAGATCATGTTTAGTCTCGTGGATCGTCGCGGTCCAATTTCTTAAATATTTAAATTTTCACTTGTGGAATTTTCTAAATTTCTAGCCATTGTATTTCTCTTTTATGTTTTATCAAAGAATCTTGGCAAATAAAAAATTCTAATAATAAGAATGTACGAAAAATACAAGTGGACTAGAAAATAGAGAAAATAGAGAAAAAAACCTTTTTGCGTGAGACTCTTCTACGAGTGTGAATCTCAACTCTCAATGAAAGCACCAATTTGTGGATATAAATTTTCTCCTTCTCCTTCTTTGACAAAATTGTACATACAAAACAATTAACACATTTGGTTAATGCCAAGAGCCTTACGAGCCCATGATGAATGGGGGTGCTTTGGCCAAAGAACCTTCGATGCCAAAGTTAGAAATTGGAGAGAAAAAGTGTTTAGAGAATTTTTTGGAGTTTGCAAGAGTATGAACTTGGGTTTTTAGAGAGAATAGGGACATATATACATCACAAGGAGGTGGCCGGCCCTTGAGCTTTTTTGTGTGAAAAATGGGTGATTTAATTTGGTGATTTAATGGATTAATTGGGAATTAATCCATTAATTTGCCTAATTAATTTATATGGGAGGTTATGGAATATTTTCTTTGTAGAGGATATAGAGTAAAGATGGATGAGATAAATTTGAACTTGTTACCTATTTTTTGGTTGATTCTCCACTGCTTGCGTGTAGGAAACCCGATGTGCCTCAAGGGTAACTTTGTCATTTTTACCAAAAAATTCATATGTCGCATTTTGATTATTTTTAGCTTCACAATTAAACTTATCTATTTTTCAATATTGCATGGCAACCATGACCATAGACATCCAATCCTCTCACACAACTCAATTTATACTATACATATTGTTTGAATGTTATAATACACACACACACACACACACCAAAAAAACCCAAACTTGGCGTTACTGTTCATTAACAGTAAAATGGCGAAAATGCCCCTAAAAATTTTCATCCTCTTCGTTTTACTGGCGAGTTTCTATACTAATATGGCGATTTTGCCCCTTTTGGTTCTACATGTCTACCATCGCTGGGTGTTCTTGACATTTCTTTCCGTTTCCTATCCTCACTTCCTCTCGCATGCATAGCCCTGCATTTTCCCCAATCCATACCGCAATCGCCCCTTCAATTCCAACAAGTACCATTAATATTGCCCCTTAATTCCTGCCATAATTCCTCATATTCCACGCCTCTCCACCCATCCCCCCTCAACGAAGCCTCAGATCGACTACTTACCCTGAAATCAAACCATAATTTTGCCCCCAAACGAATCTGAATGTAGTGAAGCTCAAATTCCAAATTGAATTGCGACGGTTCTAGGGCTCTAGACAACAAGTCTCGATCTAATTGAAGGTCAAATCCAACAAGAAGTCCCGATTTTGAGCCGGCTTTCGATCTATTTTAGAGAGAAAAAGTCGTAAAGAAAAAGCCATACGGCAAAAGGGAAAGGTGTACTTGGTAGTGATAACTGATCTAATCTGGCGTTTCCAAGTCAGTTTTGTATGTTTATCAGCGTGTATGATTTGGGTTTTCTGTGTTTGCTTGATTCGTTGTTGTGGATGGCTGATGCGGTTTTTTTTTTTTTTTTTTTTTTTTTTTTTTTTCTCAAGCTGCTGTGTTAAAGGTATATGGTGTGTTTATTTTAGTTTTTTCGTTCATTTTCTTTGCGGTTGAGAATATTTTTTTTTCTTTTCTTTTTGCTTTATTCTTGCTAATTTGGGTTGTTTTTTTCATTGTGTTTTTGTTATGAGTTTGTTGTCCCATTTTTGTGATGGACTTGGAATGAAATGGGATTGGAGGATGTTAAAAAAAAATTGATAGGGGAAGGTCACGGTTCAGATTATGAAGGTGTGATATTAGGGTGAGGGAAAATGGGAGAGAAAGCATGGAAGACAAATTTAGGATTAGATATAGGAAAACTAATCAAAAGATTATGACACATGAATGAGTTGGGTTAATTTGGACTAATTTTTTTCTTGACTGATTTGGGATTTTGTTTGGGTTTTGGGTTCTCATTTCTACCAAGACCTTTATGGCTAGACGATATATATATTTTTTGCTAGTTCTCATCTGTTCTTTGAATTTTTTGTGCTTGAGTTTCTGAATTTTATCTTGATCAGTTTTTTTGTTTTTCTATTTATGAAACGCTTTGATCCGTGATTGCCAAGTCAGCTTGAAAGGGGCTGCCATTGCGTTGGACCTAAATCAAATTTGAAAAATGCAATTTATGCACATCTGGCCCAAATATATTACAATTTATTGGTTAAGATTGTCTATGTGGTGATAATTTTTGGGGTTTGGATTATACAATTAGAAATGTGTTAGATTATTTGGGTTTAAATTATTGCTGTTATAGTATATGATAGACTGATAGTGTTTCTCACACAAGCAGTTTAATTATTAGTGCATGAAAATAAGGGATGTATTCATTTCAGCTTAAGTGTTATTGGAAAATAACTGATTGATATTAGTTAATCAAAGTGTTGATGTTATGATGGGTTTTAAAACGTAAGTTGTCGATTCATTTTTCATGGCTGAGGTTAAATTGTTGGTGTCTAAAAACAGAAAATGTTTTCGATTCGCTTTAAGTGATGTTGCAAAGTTGGAGATTGATGTTAGTTATAGTTTTCATGAACGTGCAAGCTTAAATATGTGTTGATCACTTCCATGATAAAGAGTGACAAATATATTTTAGACAGTTTTGGAAAGGTCATCATAGATTTGTTATTCAAAATTCATATATTGCTAGAAAACTAGGTATTTACTGAGAATATTCAGAGTGTTGATGATTTAGTCAAAGGGTTAGCAGTGCGTGGTCTAATGTGTTTAAATTCTTTATTTTTTCATGAGTTTTTGTTTAGTTCGTATGAATTCATTTTTAAAGTCTGTTACAACAACAACAACAACAACAACAAAGCCTTTGCCCATTAAGTGGGGTCGGCTATATGAATCCTAGAACGCCATTGCGTGCGGTTTTGTGTCATATCCTCCGTTAGATCCAAGTACTCTAAGTCTTTTCTTAGGGTCTCTTCCAAAGTTTTCCTAGGTCTACCTCTACCCCCTCGGCCCTGAACCTTTATCTTGTAGTCACATCTTCAAACCGGAGCGTCAGTAGGCCTTCTTTGTACATGTCCAAACCTATTTTGTGTACGTGTTGATGCTTCACCGCCCAACATTCTGTGCCATACAACATCGTTGGCCTTATTGCCGTCCTATAAAATTTTCCCTTGAGCTTTAGTGGCCTACGACGGTCACACAACACGCCGAAAGCACTCTTCCACTTCATCTATCCAGCTTGTATTCTATGGTTGAGATCTTCATCTAATTCTTCGTTCTTTTGCAAGATAGATCCTAAGTAGCGAAAACGGTCGCTCTTTGGTATTTCCTGATCTTCGATCCTCACCCCTAACTCATTTTGGCCTCTATTTGCAATGAACTTGCACTCCATATATTCTGTCTTTGATCGGCTTAGGCGAAAACCTTTAGATTCCAACACTTCTCTCCAAAAGTTAAGTTTCGCATTTACCCCTCCTGAGTTTCATCTATCAACACTATATCGTGTGCGAAAAGCATACACCAAGGAATATCATCTTGAATATGTCCTGTTAACTCATCCATTACCAACGCAAAAAGGTAAGGACTAAAGGATTGTTGATGCACAAAATCAGTGAGGACTTTGGTACAACAGAAAATATTAAGTTTGTGATATTCGCTAGATTGCTCTGGTCATTAGTGTGGATAAGTATGTAAATGGATAGAGACAGGAAAGCAAACACAAGATGTATGTGGTTCACCCAGATTGGCTACGTCCACGGAGTAGAGGAGTTCTCATTAATTGTGAAGGGTTTACGCAAGTACATAGGTTCAAGCTCTCATTTAGTGAGTACAAGTGAATGATTTAGTACAAATGACATAGGTGCAAGTTCTCGTCTTCACTTGCCTTAACTGTCTCATAGGTAGATGTGGCATCTTCTCCGGAAGTACGCTTCCTCCATCCAGGGGTGGTATCTTTAACTGGTGGAGATGCACAAGGTAATGTATCAATTGCACTTGAAGCTTACTTGTAGTTTCAGGCTTGGTCAAGCGCGATACAAACCATGTAGTAGGAGTCCCCCAAGTCGCCGAGCTAGGGGATCTGCTGAAAGAGGTGACAGACAAGGTAAGCAATCAGAGCTCCAAGCAATCAGTCCCAGATTAGAAGTTTGATTTCGAGTTCCGGCTGATTGTTCTCATTCTCCCTATCTTGCAGGCAGCATGAAGGATAAAAAGAAGAAAAGAAGAATAGATGATATGAGATACTTTTGCTTTTGAAGAAGTAACTTTCCACAGGCTTATTCTTGAACTGGGCTGGAGGATTTTCTGGTTTCCTCCAGAGTATAAGGCCGACTGAAGAATTTGAGGGTCAAAACACGTCCATCAAATTTAGAGTACATTCGACCCTGCTGATATGAGATACTTTTGATGTTGACAAAGTAGTGGAAGTATCGGCACATGTTCTGTTACGCTTGTCTCCACATGCTTCTTTGTATCCTTCTCACTTTCTCTATCTGTTCCTCAGGCAGATGTGGTATCTTCTCTGGAAGCATAAGATGTTGAAGATGGGTACTCGAGAGTAATGCTAGGTAAGTAATCAGGTAAGGGGTTCCAGGCAGTCAGTTCCTGACTGGAAGCTTGATTCCAAGTGCTGACTGATTGCTCTCTTTCTCCTTGTCTTGCAGGTAAGAACAAGGCCAAAGGAAAAGACAGGGAAAAAGCATGATATGTGATACTCTTGCTTTTAACCCTGATGATATAAGATATTCTTGCTCTGGTGTAGCTTGTTTGCAGAGATATTATCGGGGGGGAAAGAAAGATGAGTATTTCGAGAGGCTTCGTTGGGAGTGCCCTCTCAGATATGAGGAAGGGTTGAGCATTTTTGCAGATCTGCCTGTCCGTTGAGGATGGAGGTCGACATATATAGGAGTTTCCCTAACAACAAGTAGTAATGATATTCCTTTACCCTGCTTGGTCATAGCATGGTAGTGGGAGCTGTCAGCTTCACGTGTGTCAGAGCACTTTGAAAAAGTGGTTTGTGGTATTTGGAAAGCTGATGTTGTGTGTGAAGATTACAGACAAGCTTTATCCAAGGAGATCTGGCTCTCGAAGTTGAGAAAGCGGTGCCTCTTCGGTTTTCATACAAGCAATCCTGTCGGGGATCTGGCTCTCGAGATTCAAAAAACGGTGCCTCTTCGATTTTTGAGAGAGCAATCCTGCTGGGAGTCTAGCTCTAAAGATTCGGAGAGCGGTGTCTCTTCGATTTTTGAGAAAGTAATCATGTTGGGAGTCTGGCTCTCGAGATTCGGAGGACGGTGCTTCTTCGATTTTGGAGCAACAATCTTGTTGGGAGTGTTTTCTCGAATGTAAGTAAAGGTTGGGCATGTTTGCTAGTCTACCTTGCCACAAAGCACAAAGGTTGACACATAAGGACTTTCCAATTATCCAGCAGCGGTGCTGTTCCTTTACCATTGTAGGTAATAATATGGTAGCTAGATCTTCAAAATTTATGTGTCTAAACTTTGTTAGTGCTGTTTCTTTGCTATTCTTTTACCCTTCTTGGTCATAGCGATGTAGTGGGAGCTGCAAGCTTCACGTGTCTAAACTTTGTCAGAGATTTTTGGCAAAGTTATCTGTGGTACCCATAAGCTGATGGTGCGTGTGGAAAGTGGATGATTGAACAGTAAGATTCACGTGCTTTCTACTTCACCAGAAATCTTCAACAGAATGCCCGTAATTTCAGCAAAGCTGAGTGTGCATGTGACAGGTGCTGACAAGGCTGAAAAAAGCAGGTGCCTCTTCGATTTCTGAGATCGGCCCTCGTGGTTTCTAAGCAGCCCAGCTTTTGAGAAAGCAAGCGCTTTTTCGATTTCTAAGATCGGCCTTCGTAGTCTTTGAGCAGCCCAGCTTTTGAGAAAGCAAACGCCTCTTCGATTTCTGAGATCGGCCCTCGTGGTTTCTGAGCAGCCCAGCTTTTGAGAAAGCAAACGCCTCTTCGATTTCTGGGCAGGCGCCTCTTCGATTTCTGAAGCTCCGTCGAGTGCAAATTTTTATAGAGGCTGGCATTAAGTTCCAAAGCACACTTGAATCTTCACCAGTAGAAGTTCCCTTCTTGCACTTCTAAGATCTTGATTTGTCCGACCTCTTCTCTCTTCAACACCTTTGAAAATGTCTGGCCCCTCCGACCGTCGTTTTGACTTGAACCTCGTTGAAGAGGCAGCCACGCCTTATCCAGACAACATATGGCGCCCATCCTTCTTATCTCCTACTGGTCCGCTTACCGTTGGGGATTCCTTGATGAAGAATGATATGACTGCTACGGTGGTGGCCAGGAACCTTCTCACTCCCAAAGATAACAGACTACTTTCCAAACGGTCTGATGAGTTGGTTGTTAAGGATTCTCTGGCTTTAAGTGTTCAGTGTGCAGGTTCTGTGTCTAATATGGCCCAGCGCCTATTTGCTCGAACCCGCTAAGTTGAATCATTGGCGGTTGAAGTGATAAGTCTCAAACAGGAGATTAGAAGGCTCAAGCATGAGAATAAACAGTTGCATCGGCTCGCACATGACTATGCTATAAACATGAAGAGAAAGCTTGACTAGATGAAGGAATCTGATGGTCAGGTTTTACTTGATCATCAACGGTTTGTGGGTTTGTTCCAAAGGCATTTATTGCCTTCGTCTTCTGGGGTTGTACCGCGTAATGAAGCTCCAAATGATCAACCTTCGATGCCTCATCCTTCTAGGGTTCTGTCCAGTACTGAGGCTCCGAATGATACCCCTCCGGTGCCTTCTCTTTCTGGGGCTCTACCGACTGCTAAGACTTCTCCTAAGCAACCTTTGTGAAGGCTCCCTCTTGTTTGTTTATTTTGATTCATGTATATGTACATATTTGTAACTTATCGAAGATATCAATAAATAAGCTTTGCTTCATTTCAACGTATTGTGTTAAATACACTAAAGCCTTCTTCGCTAAGTGGGGTCGACTATATGAATCTTAGAACGCCATTGTGCTCGGTCCTGTGTCATGTCCTCCGTTAGATCCAAATACTCTAAGTCTTTTCTTAGAGTCTTTTCCAAAGTTTTTCTAGGTCTTCTTCTACCCCTCCGGCCCTGAACCTCTGTCCCGTAGTTGCATCTTCTAACTGGAGCGTCAGTAGGCCTTCTTTGCACATGTCCAAACCACCGTAACCGATTTTCTCTCAATTTTCCTACAATTTCGGCTACTCCTACTTTACCTCGGGTATCCTCATTCCTAATCTTATCCTTTCTCGTGTGCCCACACATCCAACGAAGCATCCTCATCTCCGCTACACCCATTTTGTGTATGTGTTGATGCTTCATCGCCCAACATTCTGTGCCATACAGCATCCCCGGTCTTATTGCCGTCCTATAAAATTTTCCCTTGAGCTTCAGTGGCATATGGCGGTCACACAACACGCCGGATGCACTCTTCCACTTCATCCATCCAGCTTGTATTCTATGGTTGAGATCTCCATCTAATTCTCCGTTCTTTTGCAAGATAGATCCTAAGTAGCGAAAACGATCGCTCTTTGGTATTTCCTGATCTCCGATCCTCACCCCTAACTCATTTTGGCCTCCATTTGCACTGAACTTGCACTCCATATATTCTATCTTTGATCGGCTTAGGCGAAGACCTTTAGATTCCAACACTTCTCTCCAAAGGTTAAGCTTCGCATTTACCCCTTCCTGAGTTTCATCTATCAACATTATATTGTCTGCGAAAAGCATACACCAAGGAATATCATCTTGAATATGTCCTGTTAACTCATCCATTACCAACGCAAAAAGGTAAGGACTTAAGGATGAGCCTTGATGTAATCCTACAGTTATGGGGAAGCTTTCGGTTTGTCCTTCATGAGTTCTTACGGCAGTCTTTGCTTCTTCATACATATCCTTTATAGCTTGGATATATGTTACTCGTACTGATTTCTTTTCTAAAATCCTCCAAAGAATGTCTCTTGGGACCCTATCATACGATTTTTCCAAATCTATAAAGACCACGTGTAAATCTTTTTTCCCATCTCTATATCTTTCCATCAATCTTCGTAAGAGATAGATTGCCTCCATGGTTGAACGTCCTGGCATGAACCCGAATTGGTTGTCCGAAACCTGTGTCTCTTGCCTCAATCTATGCTCAATGACTCTCTCCCAGAGCTTCATTGTATGGCACATTAGCTTAATACCCCTATAGTTCATGCAATTTTGTACGTCGCCCTTATTCTTGTAGATAGGCACCAAAGTGCTCTTTCGCCACTCAGTTGGCATCTTCTTCGTTTTCAAAATCATATTGAAAAGGTCAGTGAGCCATGCTATACCTGTTTCTCCCAAGACTTTCCACACTTCGATCGGTATATCGTTTGGGCCCACTGCTTTTCTATGCTTCATCTTCTTCAAAGCTACAACCACTTCTTCATTCCTGATTCGACGATAAAAGGAGTAGTTTCTACACTCTTCTGAGTTACTCAACTCCCCTAAAGAAGTACTCCTTTCATGTCCTTCATTGAAAAGATTATGAAAATAACCTCTCCATCTGTCTTTGACGCATTCTCTGTAGCAAGAACCTTTCCATCCTCATCCTTGATGCACCTCACTTGGTTTAGGTCCCTTGTCTTCTTTTCCCTTACTCTAGCTAATTTATAGATATCTAACTCTCCTTCTTTGGTATCTAGTCGCTTATACATGTCGTCATAAGCCGCTAACTTAGCTTCTCTCACAGCTTTCTTCGCCTCTTGCTTCGCTCTTCTATACCTTTCACCATTTTCATCGGTCCTGTCCTTGTATAAGGCTTTACAACATTCCTTCTTAGCTTTCACCTTTGTTTGTACCTCTTCATTCCACCACCAAGATTCCTTTTGGTGTGGGGCAAAGCCCTTGGACTCTCCTAATACCTCTTTTGCTACTTTTCGGATACAACTAGCCATGGAATCCCACATTTGGCTAGCTTCCCCCTCTCTATCCCACCCACACTGGGTGATTACTTTCTCTTTGAAAATGGCTTGTTTTTCTCCTTTTAGATTCCACCATCTAGTCCTTGGGTACTTCCAAGTCTTGTTCTTTTTTCTCACTCTTTTGATATGTATATCCATCACCAACAAGCGATGTTGATTAGCCAAGCTCTCTCCCGGTATAACTTTGCAATCCTTACAAGTTATACGATCCCCTTTCCTCATTAGAAAAAAAATCTATTTGTGTTTTTGACGACCCACTCTTGTAGGTGATCACATGTTCTTCTCTCTTCTTAAATTAAAGAAGGTGTTAGCTAAGAAGAGATCATATGCCATTGCAAAATCCAAGATAACTTCCCCATCCTCGTTTCTCTCCCCAAAACCATGGCCATCATGAAAACCTCTATAGTTGTCTGTCTCCCTACCCACGTGTCCATTTAAATCTCCTCCTATAAATAACTTCTCCGTCTGGGCAATTCCTTGCACCAAGTCTCCAAGGTCTTTCCAAAATTTCTCCTTCGAACTCGTATCCAACCCTACTTGAGGTGCGTACGCACTAATGACATTGATAAGTTCTTGTCCTATTACAATCTTGATTGCCATGATTCTATCTCCTACCCTCTTGACATCTACAGCATCTTGTGTCAAGGTCTTATCCACGATGATGCCAATACCGTTTCTCGTTCTATTTGTGCCCGAATACCAAAGTTTAAACCCTGAGTTTTCTAGATCATTTGCCCTAAGACCAACCCACTTAGTTTCTTGTAGGCACATAATATTTATCCTTCTCCTCACCATAACTTCCACTACTTCCATAGATTTTCCCGTTAAGGTTCTTATATTCCACGTTCCTAAACGCATTCTACTCTCTTGAACTCTACCCTTCTGTCCTAGCTTCTTCACCCTCCCCCGTCCAATAGGATCAAAGTACTTCTTTTGTGTGTCCTGTGTAAAGTTGATAGGAGCATATGCTCCCAAACAACTTTGAGTGGAGTCGTTCGAAAGAAGTTTCTATGGCCCATTTGCTCATTTAACACTGCATTCAGGTGCCGATGGAGATACAGCGACCCTTGCTCACTTATCACTGTGCTCGGGCCACACAGAGCGCCACTTACGGGTGACACCCTAGCTTTAGCGCGATTTCGTTTTGGATTCATTTTCATAAGGATTCGACGTAACTGTGGAGTGCCGGCTGTCGACTACCTGACGCCCTCCCCCTCCTCCTTTACCCGGATTTGGGACCGGCAATGTAAGATAAACTTACACAGGCGGAGATTTTAAAGTCTGTTGATTAGGAAATATAAAAACTGAACAACTTTTCTAGGTGTTATAAATATTTAAGGCTGAAATTTTCTCTGTCTTTGTGATATTAATTTTTTTTGTAATGATTGCAAGTTTTTGAAAAAAATTCACCTTCACAGACTCTCTAAAAATAGATAAAGGCTGTTGCTGATCGGTATAAAAAAGGTATGAATAAAATGTCTGAGATTATATGATTTGATTTGATTTTGTAATGTGTGATTTTCGTTGTGGATTAATTACTGAAATCATTATGGATTGTGCTAATTTCATGTTTTTGCATTTGGTTGATGTTTGTTTTACAAGGATTTTCTATGAATTTGTTTATTATCAGCGGTGTTGTCAAACTATTTGGATTATAAAACTGTTTTCGTTTGGTTTTTAACTGATTTGTTAAAAAAAAAATGCTAACATTTTATTGTTCTAAAGTGATTAAACTCATGTGTTTTCGTTTTGATGCAAAGTTGGCAGTTTTGTTCTCTTTGAATATCAGTTTACTGTGACCAATTGTCATTTTGTTGGAGAAAAACTTTTTAAATTAGAAGGCTATTGTAACTTAGTTTTGCAGTTGCTGATAAAAA